>NC_139518.1:17155708-17158208 GCF_947247035.1 Vipera ursinii
TACTTTTACAACAGTTGTCATTCAAACTTTTGTGTTTGTAACTTTGTAAACCATCTGCTTCTTTCTTTATTTCCCTCATCCTTGACAGACTCAGCATCTGAGATTTACACTATTTATTTTTTGATCCCAGGAATTGGCTTCATTTCAGCCTCTTCAAATCTATGATCACTGTAATTTGTAGCTCACAGGATCTCTCATATGTTGCTGTATGAAATTTGAAAAGCGTGTTCTTGGGTATTAATTCTAAATAATCATTAGAATATTTTCTTGAAAGTAAAGATTTGTTGGAAAAATATTGCAATTGAAAAAAACAGCTTTTCTCATTCTGGAAAAAGTAATTTCCTATACATGTAGGCCCAAGTATGTTTTTTTGCAGTTTTTTGCAGTACTTTTTTATTGCAGGTGCCTAGAAAGTTAAGTAGTTAGTGTGTTTTACTTTTCCCTTCATTTATCTCCTTTCCAATTGTCCATGTCCTCTTTTGCCTCTTCAGATATATAATAATCCTATGTTTAGCTATGAAGCCTACTTCCTTTCTTTAAGAACAAGTAAGCCAGGGAAGCATACATTGGTTCATATGGCTGTCTGAACAGATTTCCAAGTAGGATTGTCCTATGAACATCCTTGCTGACCTGAGATTGTGGGGGAGATAAGACTGAAACATTTTACCCCAGTGATGCTTCCAAAATGGCTCTCTATAGCTAGAAATTTTGAGTGCTTTGCGTGGCTCCTCCTGACTTAATAATGTTGTCACCACTGATTTGCTGAAAAGGGCTATTCTTGTGAGCAGAGTTCTTTTGATTCTTAAGCCTTTATGTCTAAACTCTGGACTCCTGCATTCGGGAAACTCTATATTCATTGGGTGTCAGGCACGAAAGACCAGGTCCATGTGTGAAGGTTCATTTAGTTGATTTATTGCTAAAAGCCTATGCACAGGAATCTTCTCAACTAATGATCAGCACCTGCTTAGAGTTAGATAAGGGTTAATGGCACTCAAAGGCATGTTTGTGGCCATGTAGGGATTCTAGGCTGATCCCTTTTTCACACTGCCCCCAGGTTCTGGCATTGGGCCTTTCAGAAAATCAGCAGTTATAGGATGGCTACAACAGAGGAATGTCTGAAAGAGGCAATTCAGCCCATATTATTTTTCCTGTCAACTCTTAGCACACATGACAATCTGGCATCATTTATGGAGCTACTTGTGAAGGAGAAAAGCCATATAATATGATCATGTATTCATTGCACACTGCACTTTAACACACACACACCCAGCAAATTCTCCTAATTGTCTATTGCCCTGTGATGAACAAGCCTCCTTGATATGCAATAGCTCATCCTTGTTAGTGTTTTCTCTTGTTTGGCTTTAGTAGATGTTACCTCCCACAGCAATCTGCAAAGCCAATTAGTGGAGAAAATAACAACCATATTAATCTCTTCTAGCAGGCCAAGAAAAATAGTCATAATATAATAGGGAAATTGTTCTAAGTGTGAAAAATTGCCCACTTTGTCTATTTCATATTTCTCAAACTCTGAAATTAATGACTTCCTGGAAGAAAGCATATTTATCTCTGTAAGAAGACAGAAATGTTCTGAATGCTGAAGGAAAGCCAATAGGATGTTGACAATAAAATGGAACAAGGCAAAATAACAGTACTCAACCTGTAAAAATCTGATTGACTCAATTAGGGCTGAGGCAGGATAAGGGATTAGTGGCAAAACATCTGCCATGAAGTATTGATGTACTTGCATCTGATATTGGAACAAGAGTATGAAATAGGGTTGGCGTTGTGCAGTTACTTCACACATGATATTTCTTCATCATTGTGGTTGCCTGCAGCCAACCATGGACTCAACTGCTGATAGATAATCTATTTCTATTGGTAATAATTAATTGTCAATGTGTTTGATAGAAATCAGTACTGGGTTGGATTTCTGTCAATTATCTGAGTATAGCTGGAGAATACCAGTTTAGGGAATAGAAATAATGGCATGGTAAATTATTGCTTTATCACTACATAAAATCATTTATCATTCTTTTCCTCTGGATTTAAAAAGAATCAGGTTTCGGATAACCCTGATAACCTACAGTTCTTAACATGACATACCTTTATCTGAAAGCTTGATTTTAGAACCATTGATTTTTAAAAAATCTCTAATACAGGGGTCCCCAACCTCAGGCTGTGGCCCACTACCGGGCTGTGGCCTTTTTGGAATTGGGCTGTGCGAGTGGCTGGCTGGAGTGCATGTGTGCACGTGCAGAGTTTAACTGGCACAAGTAGTGGGTCAGTGGGCACTCACGCACGTGCCTGTTGGCTCACTGCTCATGAAAGTCTAGCTGCATGCATGCATGCACACTGGCTTGCCACTCACTCAAGGGCTGCATGTGGGCATGGCCCGCTGGCCCACCACTTGCGCAACCCAGTTCACCTCTCCTTCCCCCCAGCCAGGCCGCCAACCCACAAAGCTGGGAGACAGCTGCTCTAATCCATAACTGTCCTTGAG
>NC_139518.1:17163208-17224953 GCF_947247035.1 Vipera ursinii
ATATGTAGGTGCCTTGTTTGAAACTATAATATTCATTGGAATTCTTGTGCTGTAACTTTAACCTTTCTTCTAATCAGCATTATTAATCAGATTATTATTATTATTATTATTATTATTATTATTATTATTATTATTATTATTATTATTATTATTATTATTTCGGTTTATATACTCCCAAAGGACTCAGGGTGGTTTACAAGGCAAAATTTAAAAACAATACAATATAAAATTAAAATTAAATTAAATTAAATCTAGCTGTAAAAATTAAATCACAATTTAAAAACATTAAACCCCTCAGTCCAGACCAGATAGCTCAAAGAGCCAGGTTTTTAGGTCCCGGCGAAATGAACGAAGGTCAGGGGCAGTCCGGAGTTCCGTTGGCAGTTGATTCCATAGGGCAGGCGCGCCCACAGAGAACGCCCTCCTCCTGGGGATTGCCCGTCGGCAATCCTTGACCGGTGGTACCCTGAGGAGGCCCTCCCTGTGGGAGCACACAGGACGATGGGAAATTGACACTGGCAGCAGGTGCTCCCTTAGATAATATGCCCCATGCCATTTAGGGCTTTATAGGTCATCACCAGCACCTTGAATCTCACCCGGAGGGCAACTGGAAGCCAATGCATCTCGCAGAGAAGAGGTGTTACATGGGAGTATCGGGAGACTCCCATCACAACTCGCGCGGCTGCATTCTGCACCAGCTGAAGCCTCTGAGTGGTCCTCAGGGGCAGCCCCATGTAGAAAGCATTGCATTAGTCTATCTGGGAGGTCACGAGCGTATGGGTGACTGTGCGTAGGGCATCTCGGCCCAGATAGGGCCATAACTGGCGCACCAGGCGAACCTGGGCAAAAGCCCCCCTGGCCACAGCTCCTATATGATCTTCCAAACTGAGCCGTGAATCCAGGAGGACGCCCAAGTTGCGGGCCCTATCAACGGGGGGGTAACACCTCACCCCCCATAGTTAACGATGGAAAAGATTGGTTAGTCTGAGATGCCAGTATGCACAGCCACTCAGTCTTGGCAGGATTGAGATGAAGCCTGTTTCTCCCCATCCAAACCCGGACCGCCTCCAGGCAATGGGACATCACGTCGAGGGCATCACTGGGTTGGTTCGGGGTTGGTTCGTGGTTGGTTCGTGGTTGAACAAGAGGGGAGAGAGGACCAACCCCTGAGGAACTCCACAAACGAGAGGCCTTGGGGCGGACCTCTGCCCTCCCATCAACACTGACTGCGAGCGGCCCAGGAGGTAGGAGGAGAACCACTGTAAAACAGTGCTCCCCACTCCCAACCCCCTGAGACGCCGCAGTAGGATACAATGGTCGATGGTATCAAAAGCCGCTGAGAGGTCTAATAGGACTAGGACAGAGGAACAACCCCTGTCCCGAGCCCGGCAAAGATAATTCACCAGCGCAACCAATGCCATCTCCGTGCTGTACCCGGTCCTGAAGCCCGATTGGTATGGGTCCAGATAATCAGTTTCCTCCAGGAACAGAGGGAGCTGAAGTGCCACCACGCTCTCAACCACCTTCGCAAGAAATCGAAGGTTGGAGACCGGACGATAGTTGTTCAAAATAGCCAGGTCCAGGGCAGGCTTCTTGAGAAGGGGCCTCACCACCGCCTCCTTCAAGGTGGCAGGGAAGGTACCCTCCCTCAAGGAAGCAGTTATTACTGCCTGGAACCAGCCTCGTGTCTCCTCCCGGGCTGCATATACCAGCCAGGAGGGGCACGGGTCCAATAAACACGTGGCGGAACTCAGTCTTCTCATGATCCTGTCCACCTCATCTGGGGTCACATTGGGTTATTTCTTTGTAGGACTATTTCTTGCCCAGAGTGCTAAAGGAGAGATCTGACATGATCAGCTCTGATTAAATCTGCCCCTAGCTGGTAAATGCTAAAAATGATTAAATAATAATCAAATTCTTCAACAAAACCAATTGTGTAACCCAACTTCCAGCAAAAGGAAGTTATAGCATTATTGTGTTCAGAAACAGTATCTCTGAAATAAAGCAAATTATGCTGCTCACATCAAGAAAGACGGGAAGACAAGTTTTGACACCATCTTCCCAAGCTTTTAACTTTTAGCTGACTTTAATTGTCTTGATATTACTGTCAGGTTCTCTAATTTGTATTGGATTTCAATTAATTTTAATTTAATAAGCTGCCTTCAAGTGTTTATAGCACTTAGCAATAGCACTTAGATTTATATACCGTTTCACAGTGCTTTACAGCCCTCTCTAAGTGGTTTACAGAATCAGCATATTGCCCCCAACAGTCTGGGTCCTCATTTTACCAATCTCAGAAGGATGGAAGGCTGAGTCAACCTTGAGCCAGTGAGAATCGAACTGCCAAACTGTAGGCAGCCGGCACTCAGCAGAATTAGCCTGCAGTACTACATTCTAACCACTGCACCACCAGTGGTTTTATAGAAACAGAAAGCCAGAATATATATTTAACAATAAAGAAGATAAAAAACAAATATTGGATTTATATAAGATGTCAAATCAGTTCGCTGCTGGTTAAGATGAAGTCACATTTAACAAAATTGTTACCTAATCTAGTGACAGGTATGTACAACTTGTCTTTTATTCCAAATCAGAAAGACCTGCTGATAATTTGTGTTTCTGTTGTCTTTAAATATTTACACCCAGTAAAACATGCAAGAAGTACAGATAAACAATAATAAATAGTGTAACTGATAGGATTGGTGCAGTTTTTAAAGATGCAGGGTTTTGTTTTTTGTTTTTTTTAAAAAATATAGACCCTGGCATACTTGGCAAGACACAGGACAAGAAAAACAGCATTTTTTTAGTTTGGACCCTATTTAAATTTACTACAATAGCCTAGATTAACACTACATAGGTGAATTTAGAAGATGTTTGAATGGGGAATAAGTTGCCATTCACACAGCATGGTTTTAGACCCTGCCTCAAGAATACTGAATGCTGGCATTTAGCTGGAGTCCATATGTAGATATCCTTCTCTTTATTTCTCAGGTGCATGATAGGAAAAGAATAGAATCCATGTACCTGTCTTTGTAAGGTAAGTTTTAGGAAAATATTTGTCAGTTTAGGACATTATTTGTACAAGTGGGACCCAAAAATGTCACAGTTGACTTCATACTACTTTGCTCATACATTCAAGTAATAAATTGTTGATGTGTAAAACACAATATCAGAGAATAGTATATTAAGTGAGTGGAAACACAAATGTTATATAAATTGTAGAATTAGGATTTTAAATTTTTTATTCCCAACTGTGTTAAGCTGGCCTCAAGTGCACCTGTACATTTCCATCTTGCATTGCTGCTTTATCTAGTTCAAGGCCAATGGAAAATCGTGTGAAAATGTCCAGCCAACTTTACTTGAATTAACAGCTTGAGACTCAGGGTCTTGAACAATGAATGCTGAACTGCTGAACACATGAAATAAAAAATGAAATTAACCAACAGTAGGAAACCACAACATAGCCAAAGTGTCCAGTTGTTAGCTATTTGAAGGATTAACTTCTAAATCATGTAGAGGTCCCTTGATAGTTCAGGTAGTTGGGCACTCAAGTGTACATAAAAATACACTTTAAAGTAGAAAATTTCTCTACCTATAAACTGGAGATTTACTGTTTGCTGTGATATTTTTAATACCAGATTTTTCTTGCTGCTGTCTTTAGTATTTAATCACAATTTTTCTTTTACTTTCTGGGTTGGGGACAAAAGAACATATCAATGACATCTTGAGACAGATGTTTCCAAAGCAAATATATTTAAACAAGATAGGGTATGTGTAAAACATAAAGACATGTGTGATGTGCACCCTGATTCTGTGCAGCGTTATTTAGAAATAAATCTCTGTTAAATCGGTCAGACCATTTTTAAAATTATTAGTATGTATTACATATTTTATTAGTTGAAATATTAATTACTGCTTATATTCAGCAACAAAATTTATTCATAAATGTTCATTAAATTCAAAAGCACATTACTGAAGTAGTTTACAACATTAATGTGGTAGAGTCATTTGGCATGACTACACAAACGATATAAATGGCAACAGAAATTTAGTCCATCGCATATGACAATTATTGTATTAAGATCTAATAAACTGAGATTTCACTGTATGCAAAAAGAGACGGGGAGGAGGGGGAATATATTTTGATTGATTTTCTATGTAGCTGTCCTCAGGCATTAAAAAAAATCTTATCTGTAACACAAAGAGGTTATGTGAGAATAAGTATTTAGCTCTGTTACCAATTCTTATAAACAATATCGTGGTCAGAACCAATTTCTGGAGGCTCTTTACTCAGTGAAGAAACAGATTAAAGCAGAATTTTATAACTTAAACTGGGTCAAAAAGATTATTCAAAATACATGGAGCTAGAAGCCAAATTATGTTGTAGTGCAACCTGGCATTTCAGAGTTTGTGTTTGTGGATCGTGGATTTGTATAGAAACAAACGCCATGAATTTGTGGAACAGTCATAAGAGATAATATAAAACTCCTTTTGATGGAGTTTTGTTCAATCAAAACAACTGATTTAATAATTAGAATTGATAGGTTTTATGAGAATAATTTACCTCCCTTCTTCAAATGGAATGCACTTGACAGAGGATTCTTCTTTCCTTTGCCTAATGTAGACATTATCACGGACCATCAATCATGCACCAGTGTCATATCGATTTCATTTTTAAAGGAAAGGAAAAAAAAGAGGAGAAAACAAAATATTAGACAAAAAAGGAAAAGGAGAAAAGAGGAAGTGGAACCATCAAGAAAAAGGAAAAGGAAAGCTAAACAAATAAAGTGCAAACAGAGAGTGACAAGCACACTCAGTCCCTGGATTGGTTATGGATGAGACGACAAGTATATGATGAAATTAATGACCCTCTGTCAACTTTTTAGATCTCACTTTTAAAGAGAATGGACCAAAAATCAATAGCCCCCAAACCACAAGTACTCCAGTGAACCAGTCTTTCATTTATCTTACTGCTGGCCCTCATATAGAAAGTGCAGTGAAGCACAGCATACAACTTTCATTGGTAGTCCTCATTATAAGCAATGTTGGAACATTATGACTAAAGGTCAGAGGTGTACTGTTGGGCCCCTTTAAGATATACCTCTTTGAAAACATCAAAATTTTGGTGCTTAGCTTATCTATAACCCCTGTACACACACACACACACACACACACACACAAAAACACACACACGTGTCTATGTATGAGTAGATTAGTACTTTGACTTCTCAAGTCTCCAGATGTGTTTTCACTATGTGCATTGCATGTGTGATTTGCAGAACTTCCTACACTATTGCACAGAGTTGTGCTTTTAAATGAATCATGAACAATAGCACACTCCTAGAAAACTTTTGGGGTTTGGAGTATTTTTTTTTAATAAAGATAAGCAAACTCTAGTTTTTATTCTGAGGAGTTTTCTCCCCTTTCCATGTTCAAAATACTTAGCTATGAAAATGGATATGAGGTTTAATTATGATCGTTCAAAAAAAATTCTGGTCATATCCCCTATTAAAATTAAAAGCCTATCCGCAACAGTATAACAGAGATCGCTATTCCTTTTCAGCACTCTAGAAAAAAATGGATGAACCAATATGCAGCATTTACACATCCAGCCACCATATTTTCTGTTCCCTGAGTAGTGCCTCTTCCAGAATAGACCCTTAACTCCAGCAACAAAAATGCTACGTACATTTACATTTCTATACCTCAGCCTAGCTCTAATATAAAGTTGAGTTAACATTTCTACTGAACATGGTACATCTTAAAACATTATGTCTTGTCTCTTTCGAGTGGCACCACAGAGACAATCCCTGGTGTTCAAATGACAGGCTTGATGGAAGCCATTCTGCCCTTAAAACTCTGCCCCTTCCCCAAGTTTGAATCAAATCAAATATCTGAGGGAAGTTTATTTAAAAGAATTCAAGATTGTCCTGAACCTTGTTAGAAATAGGTATTTGTGATATGGCATTGTAAATACTGAATTCTAAAAATAAACATCATCTGTACAACCATCCCTTAATGATCGAAGATCTCTTCAATGAATTCTGCATGTACATAGTATCCTTGGTAAAACAGCTGGTAATACTACTATTACTGGACAGTACAAAATGGAGTACATAAAAAAACAACCGTTCGGGTATATTTATGCCACTTCTAGAAACATTTGGCAATCCATTTTCTCTCTCTGGAGTTGCATTTTCTTCCTTTCTCCACCCATTTGTGGACTGATTATTGGGGATGATGCCATTAGGCCTAGACTTCATGATATCATTTTCTCTGTAGCCATCTGGGACTTGAGAGGATGTCAGAAGCTTCAACAAGTCCTTCCTATCCTCTCCCAGCTGCTTAAATTCACTGACATCTTCTTGGCCATAATAGATTGTGACATCAACATTCTGTAGGCCCTGAAAACTAAAATCAATGGTTCGGTTGGTTGGTTAAAAAACAATGTTTTGTTTTAATTTCCAAATATACAGTATATATTGCTGAATATGCAAGCACAATTCTCCTTAATGGGTTGGAAAGAGAGTTTAAAATTCTTTGAAAGCTTTCATCTATCAATCTTGTATATTGTTTTATTTAATAAAACAATGGTTTATGTATCCAGTTGTGTACAGTTGATCCAATCTCCTCTATTTTAATTGGGAAAAATTAACTTCAGACAGGATTAATGAGACCTAGGATTGTCCTTTTTTAAAAAAAACAATACAAAATATGTCAACACATATTCAAAGACAGACAACAACACTCTATGGATTGTATCTATGTAGGTTGCTTCCTTGATGGCCCCCAAACTACAGTAGTTCTTTAATAAGCTAAACGATTGGATAGGAGGATGGTTCTACTTAACACCCATTCTCCTCTTGGCCATTTAATAGTGAAGATTGCCACTTTTGAATGGCAAGCAACGTTAGGGACCAAGGGAGGATAGCTGTCCATCATTCTTCAATCAATCACTGAGAGACTTTTCTCTCAGAATGTAGGCATGTAGGAAGAAGGATGCCAATATACATGGGAAACAGTGATGATTAATATTAGGACAGTGAGGGAATAAAGGGACATTAAATGCAATGCAATGTGTGAATGTGTCTCTGGTTACACCCTTAGGTCCAAGGACCTTTCCCAGAACTATGTTTCCAAGGCCTCTCATCATATTAAACTTTATTTGCTAGAAACCTTACATACATACTGTATATATTTTGTCTCTGTCTCTTAGGAAAGCATTTTCTTTATTTCTTACTGACAACAGTGGACTCCGCTGTCTTTTTCATTTTCTGGAGGCACCATCTTTTCTTGCAATATATTTCCACATCAAGGCTGGACAATTCCCCCCCCCCCAATCTTCTGTTGAAAAATTTAGACCCGTGGCTGGAGTAATCAAAAAGACCCATAAAGTGTCTCTGGCTCTAAGAGGTGATGTGGGATAGAATGGGAATGAGTTATAAAAATGAATCATGAGGTGAGACAGTATTGCTTGTGTAATAGCTTTGAAATCTGATGTCTAGGAAGGTGGAATATATGGCAACTTACCGAGTGGACAGCATGCAGGGAGTTTAACAAACACGGTATCTGCAAACAACTTGGGTGCAACTGCATCACACTTCACCATACAAGCCTCCTGGCTAATGTGAATGGCTCTGGTTAAAGCCTGGTTTAAAAAAAGTCTTATTTTAATACAGGAAGATGCCTGAGGTATAAAGGATGGCTAAGTGAGTTGGACCCAATCAATCTTGGTTTGTTTCAGCACTACATCTTTAGCTGCTGAAGGTTAAAAAAAAACTCTCCCTGCTAGCTCATAACCTGAGTGTTAAAACTGATGTCCTTCCCATTAGGGCCTCTAAACTCATTAGCACACAGCAATTTATCCTCTTTTATTTCTTCTCAATTATCCTATCATCCATTGTATCTGGATCTGATTACCCTTTTGCAGAGTCAAACATTATCTTGTAAATCATTTGCTTTAAGTCTAAGCCGGCCCGTTGCATCGCCCAGGATTTGCTTAGGCAGGTAATAAATCAATTAGCATTAAACTAGTGGCATCATCAATTTTCTTTCCTTGGGACAGAGGAGAAAAAAAGGAAGGGAGGGGAGTGTTTGAACTTTGCTTCATCTAAAGTAAATTTCTTCCCAATGTCAAAATAGATATTTCAGTGGTGTGGGCTTTTTTTTTAATCTTGATCTGTGAATGACAGTTTAGCAATTCATTGATTGTGATTTATATTTCGATAGGATCTCTTAAGAATTGAATCTGCATTCTCTGTAGCTCTATCACAAATAAATCTGCATCCCCCTCAAATCCCAGCTGACTGTGTTATCAAATTTCTGTGGTATGGTTGCCCACTAAATTTGAGAGAGGTTTGGATGCCTAAAATTCATCCTCTCCAAAAAGAAGGAAAGAGAGGAGGTAGAAATGAGGATATCCAAGCCTGCCCAAATGCATGATATAGTTTTGCTCATTTTCCATTACTTTAACTTTGAGCTCACCAAAATACATTAAGGTTGCCACCTCTGCTTTACACTATGATATTTTCAGAAAATTTCATTTGTAGTTTTTGCAGTGCAAATGTATACACACTAACATGCATACAAAGCTACAACAATGAAAGATTTACTGCATTTATGCCACTTGATAATAAGGTAAGGATAAGATACTTGTAATGTGAATATTTGACATGGAATGGTTATGTCCTTCACTTACACACTCATGTGTTGCATGCTTAGCAACATGTGCGATAGCAACTTTGATTGGATCAATACAACTTGATCTCTAGAATGATAGCATTTGGTATGATGGAGGGGGACATAGTTTTCAGCCCCTATCTGGTCTTTTTTAAAAAACAAACAAACCAGGAGAGGCATAATTTTTCTATATTTTTAAAAGCAAGACTTTACAAAGCCATAAGTGTACCTCTCATTGCCTTATAATCAAGGAATGTTATTGACTTTACACTGTCACAAGAGAAAGGCTACATAATGTGGTAATTGTGATTTTGTAAATCCTATGAGTACAGTACTATGTTTGCTTATAAGCTGCTATGAAAACCTGAACACCATTCAGGAAATAGGAATATTTAACTTCAATTTTGGGATCAGCTATCACCTTTCTAAAGCCAGATCTTTCAGTGAAATTAAATAGAGTACTTATTCCAGCAAGATATTATTTGAAGGGCATATGGCCACAATATAAGATCTATATACGAAATAGATCCTTATCTTATGTAAAAGAGCACCTGAGGAACCATGGGGTACCATAAGAAACCTTGTTAAAATCAAAACCAAACCCTCAAAAATGTTTATAAATTTCAGAGAGGAAAAGATCGAAGTACCTTTCAGAACATACTGACATGAGAGCCTAAAAAAGATGAAGGATTAAAGCCTTAGGCAATAAGAAGTGTGTATGATGACCGAATGCAGACTTCTACCAACAAACGAGAAAGGGTATGGAGAGATATTTCAATCAAGAATGTCAACAAGGATATGTCAGCAAGTGGAAGGAAATAAACAAGGAAAATAAGAGATGCTTTAATAAGGTCAGGGAAATCACAAAAACGCAGCTAAGAGAGAAATACCCAGGGTTAGTCATATAAATGACTGACTGCATTTAGGATCCGACTCCACTAGAAAGCTGTTAAATAAGGGAATGCTAAGCATAGGTGAAATACCTACTGAATTATTTATATATGCAGGAGAAGAAGCTGTTGAAATGTTAACAGCTGTATGTGAACAAATATGGAAAACAGCACAGTATTGGAAAAGATTGATGCAAATAGTTATATAAAAATGATATATAAGAGAATGTGCAAGTTATTAATGGGAAGAGAATGTAAGAAGGAAGTTTGGCTACAAAAGGTTTAGTAGCTCAAAAGAGCTACTTAAACAAGGAAAGTGAAAAAAGTATTAAGAAGATAATGGTAACCAGAATGTTTCTGGAGCTACATCATCACCATCACCATCACCACCACCATCATCATCATCATCAAGTTGGAAGGGACCTTGGAGATCATCTAGTCCAATCCCCTGCTCAGGCAGGAAACCCTATAACCATTTCAGACAAATGGCTGTACAGTCTCTTCTTAAAAACTTCCAGTGGTGGAGCATTCACCACTTCTGGAGGCAGGTTGTTCCACTGATTGATTATTCTGACTGTCAGGAAGTTTCTCCTTAGTTCTAGGTTGCTTCTCTCCTTGATTAGTTTCCATCCATTGCTTCTTGTCCTGCCTTCAGGCGCTTTGGAAAATAGCTTGACTCCCTCTTCTTTGTGGTCAAGAATTAAGAATTGTAAGTACTTCTGTTTTCTGAGTATCTTTAACAGATAAAGATGGGAGACTGGAGATGCTGTTTAGGGGAAAAGGCAGCAACAAGCAGACAGGATCACAAATAATAATATGGTAATTAAGTTCAGATAATAATATTTTTTATGGTTTCAAAATAGTAGGGTTTTATACCTGTGAAAACAATGTTAAAGAAAGCGCAAGATAAAAAAGACAGACAATAACCCTGAGTTGCAGGTTGAACTAAGAGAAAGTGAATGGCCCAATGTCATCCAGCTCAGGAATTCTGGGACTTGAAGTCCATGAGTCATAAAAGAGCCGAGGTTGCCTACCCCTGCCCTAGACCAAATTGGCAATCTTTTTATGATATGTGTTATGTGATAACCTGTGGTTACAATAAACTCACTACTTAATTAACTGTGGTTGCCCCTCAATCCCCCCCCCTAAAAATAATAATTCACGCGAAATAGTACAGTTGTGCAAGGACATTTATTTCTGATGAAAAATGTCTCATTTACTTTAGGAAGGCAACATGAAACCACAAATAAGATAACTGTTACTAAGTTTCCTATTATGGGAAACAGGTCGAAGGGGTAATTTGAATCATTTGAATATAACATAGGGAATAAGTAGAAAACCCAAACTTGCTCTAGCCTAAATCCTCCTTGATCTACAATTTTTGTTCTTTATCATAGAACTTTGAGACTGGTATGGTGTGGGATCTTTTTTACTAGGATGACTGCTGAATTTGAAAGGAGTAGCTTGGAGCAACTTCTAGTTATTACAGGTAGTCCTTGACTTACAGCAGTTCATTTAGTAACCATTCAAGATTACAACAGCACTGAAAAAAGTGATTTATGATCGTTTTTCACATTTAAGATGGTTGCAGTATCCCCATGGTCATTTGATCAAAATTCAGACACTTGGCAACTGACTCATATTTATGACAGTTGCAGTGATGTGATCCATTTTTGTGACTTTCTGCCAAGCAAAGTTAATAGGGAAGCCAGATTCACTTAACAGCCTGGTTACTAACTTAACAACTGCAGTGATTCACTTAATTTGTGGCAAGAAAGGTCCGTCAAATGGGACAAAATTGATTTAACAACTGTCTTGATTAGCAACAGAAATTTTAGACTCCATTGTGGTGGTAAGCTGAGGACTACCTGTACTCTTATTTGTTTTCTGTGCTTTAGGGTTGTTGACTATAAATCACATTTGCAGATGACACTAAACTGGGAGGAATAGCAAACACTCCAGAGGACAAGCTCAGGATCCAAAAAAATCTTGACAAACGGGAACAATGGGCCCTATCCAACAAAATGAGTTTTAATGTGGAGAAAAGCAAAGTTTTACATTTAGGCAGGAAAAATCAAATGTACAAGTACAGATTGGGCGAGACTTGGCTCAAAAACAGTAACCTTGGAGTCCTAGTGGATGATCACTTGAATATGAGCCAGCACTGTGCAGCAGCAGCCAAAAAAGCTAATACAATCCTGGGTCACATAAACAGAGACCTAGAATCAAGATCATGTGAAGTATTAGTACTGCTTTATAAAACCCTAGTGAGACCATACCTGGAATACAGCAACCAATTTTGGTCACCATACTACAAAAAAGATGTTGAGACTTTGGAAGAAGTTCAGAGAAGAGCAATTAAGATGATCCAAGGCGTGTAGACTAAAACTTATGAAGAATGGCTGCAGGATTGGGTTTGGTTAGTTTAAAGAAAAGAAGAAATAGGGATGACATGATAGCAGTATTCCAGTATCTGAGGGGTGCCACGTTATTCACCAAAGCACCAGAGGGAAGGATGAGAAAAAGTGGTTGTAAACTGATCAAAGAGAGAAGCAACCTAGAATTAAGGAGAAATGTACTGACAGTGAGGACAACTAACCAGTGGAATCGCTTGCCTTCTGAAAGCCTGGGCGCTCCGTCCCTGGAGGTTTTTAAGAAGAGACTGGATAGCCACTTGTCTGAGATGGTATAGGTTCTCCTGCTATTCTATTCATCCCACACACGAAAAGATAATACAAGTTCAGGAGATTCTTCTTGACATAAATCTGCAAAAAAGAAATCTGATTATGAGAAATGTCTATGGAGATTCTCAGGTATCCAGGTCATAGTGTCCCAAAGGTGCTTTTTCAGGAGGCAACTGGGCTTTCTTGTTTTTCTTTCAAGATGTTTCACTTCTCATCCAAGAAGCTTCTTCAGCTCTGACTTGATGGTGGGGATAGAAGAATTTATATTCGTTGCAGACAGCTGGTCATTTGCTTTCTTTTAGAGCAGGGATGTCAAACTGCCAGCCCATGGGCCGGTTGCTTCATACGGAGGCTGCGCCCAGCCCAGCTCCGGCAATGCAAAAAAAGTTGAGATACGTTGCAACACATCACGTGATGCGGTAATTTTGACACCCATTTTTTAGAGAGTCATTGGGGCCACTTGGAGCTTTACTTGTGTCCTCAAGGTCACCTGAGTAGTGCACCTGATTATGAGAAGATTTTCTTTTAAAACAGCAGCCCAACAATTTGTTTCAAATACAAAACCTTTCCTTGGACTCATAAAGGTCATTTGTTGAACAGCTTCCTTGAAGCACATGACAAATTATTCTCTTAGCTGGCAGAGTAAGTGATATATAAGCCCTTTAATTATAAAATTGCATTTAATATCTTGAGGCATTCGAAACAGTGCCTAAGAATCTTATACATTTAATTCCAAGTAAAGGTTGACATCAATTAAACCATCACCAGAACAGAGCATCTCACGGTGACCATGATTTGCTTGGCAACCTGTAAATAAAATCTAGGCATGAGTAAAATGCAGAAGAATAGAAGGATAGTTCCAGTGTAAAATGAAAGAAATCTCTTTAAAGAGTTTACAACCGATTCTTAGGCATATAAGAAAGGAAACTTGGCATTCAGACAAGTGAACCATCAATAGACACATAGAGATAAATCATATTTATAGTTCATTCAAAAAAGACAATAAAAAACTTAAGAAGGAAATAAAAAGGCTGCAACACATCCTTTCCAGCACCCCACCTTCAGATAAGCAGGAATGACAACCAGACAAACAATAAGGTAGAAAACATTACTCTAATGAAAGAAACACCAACGGGGAAACTACACCCCCACCAAAACTGGCACGGAAAGCTACTATTTATAAATAAGCAGCAAAGTCCACACTTGCACTGATGATCTTGCCTGGTTGAGTAATGAAATATCTGCAAGCAAACAACCAAGTTCAGAACGCATCAAGAATGCCACAGTATAAGAAATGCCATAATGAATGTAGCCAGTGGTGGGATTCAAATATGTGAACAACAAGTTCTCTGTGTGGATGCCATTTCTGGAAGTCCATTCTGGGCTTGGGCAACATAAAATCAGCTACCGGTTCTGCCAAACTGGTATGAACCGGCTGAATCCCACCACTGAGTGTAGCCAATAGTGATCTGTTGCCTTGATATCTATATTATGTGTATTAATGGGCAGTGGCAATAAAATACTTCTTCAAGCTGTGTTTTTTGTTCTCTTCAGGACTACCTGGTGAAGAAGCTGGGGTCAGAACCTAGGACTATACCTGAACCAGTCACTGAGTTATGTCCTCCCATTTTAAGGCATAATCACAACTGATGCCGGCATGTTTGCAGTATGTGGTCAAAAAGTCAAGATGGCAATATTTGAAGCACTGCAGGTTGCATGCTTCAATCACATTGTCATGTTTGTCATCTTGATTTTTTTTTTAATCACACCCTATGGACATCCTGATGACTATTGTCTGCAACCAATTGGTCACAGTTTTGTGCCATAGAAACATTTCTAATTGTGTTGTGTTTTTCTGGTTTACTATTTATTGTTTTCTTTACCATTATAATAATTTAATATTAAATTGTATATTGTTATAATTAAAGCAGGATGGAAGGTTTTCAGATACACGTTATAAGAAAAACATGTTTGTTGTGGAACTGCCAGCATGCAAGGAGTGCACCTGTTTACAATCAGCAAGATGGCAGGAGCATTGTGATGCAGGCTCTGCCCTCTTAATCAATCCAAATTGCGCACGTTCAAAGAGTCGAGTCTTGCATCACATTGCTCTGTTTCCTCTCTTGCAGATTTTGAATGATCAACCCCATGGATACCACTCTGACCTACCCATCCCTTTCTTACTTTCCTGGTAGCATTTGTTCAAAGAAGATCTGTAACGTAATGGGAAATATTGGGGAGTATTTATGATGTTGCCCCAGAGGCTGGGTGACCCTGTGGAAGCTGAGAACAGAGTGTTCTGCAGGTTGTCTGGTTCTCCTAAGTAAAAAGTGGGCTACCATGTACATTAAAAAGAATTGGGGAAAAAAGGTCATCCATATAAAATGAGAAAAAATATATATGGAAAGGCGGGCAGGGGACAGAAAGAATAAAAAATTGCATTTATTGGATGAAGTTATATTTCATGCTTTTATATTATAGAGAATCTCTCTTGAATCAGTTTCAGGTGTATTAGGTTTGTAGTTAAGTAAATGTGTAGCTGAATCTTTGAAATGTAATTGATTGATAAAATGACCCTGGTAAGATAAAAGGATAGAAATAATTTATAACTGATGAATAAATTAAAAGAGAGGCCCAAAGGGTGTCCAAGCAATGTCTTGGATACGATTTTAAAACTCAACTCTGCTTTCAACCTTATTTACCACCAGGCCATCTTGCCATAAGCTTTTTACTTTTGACAGGTCTGAATTATGACCATTGGGGGATCCTATCTCATTAACTGAAATGGAAGGATAAAACATCAAACAATCGTAAAAATCATCTGGCACTGGGAAATGATTTAGGAACTCAGGAGCAGCTGCCAAACAGCTTAGAAGGTTAATAATAGTAATAATAATAATACATCCTGAGACGATACCTTTAACACCACCAAACAACAAGGACTCGGTAGGTGGATAAAAATGCCAAATCCAGCCTAAATATCTGACGGACTGTGCAAAATACCACAATAATAATTGCACATTGACAATATTTTCATTTGTCAATTATAAAAGGACCCTGCTTGAATCCACATATATAATATGCCAATACATTACAAAATCCTAGGTTTTTGGAAAGAATACAACACGAGCTAAAGGGCTTGCAGTTATGATTTTATATTTTATATTTTGTGAATACAACAATAATAATCACTTTATTCAAAAAGCAGCTTTACATGGAATAGCTTACATCCTGTAACAATACCCATAACACTATTAAACAACATCTGCTTATCCTTGGGAAGGACTCGATTGGTGAATAAAAGTGCTAGATCCAGTCTGAACATTTGTTCAACCAACTATACAGACAAGCACCTATGCAGCCAACAATATAGACAAGCACCTGACACATTACACCCTAGACCTAACAATTGTTGATAAGAAAGACAAAAAGTCTGGGTAGTGGACATGGTAGTAGACGGAAACAGCAGAAGAGAAGAGAAAAGAACTAGAGAAAATTACAAAATACAAAGACCTGCACGCAGAAGTAGAACGAGTGTGGCAAAAGAAAGCAAATATAGTACCAATAGCAACAGGCAATCCCAAAACATATGGACCACCACTTGAGCCCCTATCAGCATTGACAAAAATCACCATCAGTCAATTGAAAAAAGGCAGCTTTACTTGGAATAGTTTCCACCCTGCCACAATATCTTTAACACCATCAAACGACAACTGCCTATTCTAGGTCCTTGGGAAGGACTTGATAGGTGGACAAAAATGCCAGATCCAGTCTAAACATTTGGCTGACTATGAGACCAACCATAACAATAAATAATAATAATATATGAATGGAGGAGAGAAAGTTTGAATCCTACCATCTGCTTCCTTTTGCATTACAGATTCCTTGATATTATGAAGTGCCTTCATTTATGCAGAATAGGCCAGAGAGTCCATATATAATATTGATTATGCCTTAACCCCAATTTAGTAAAACCATACTCCTCCTTTTCTTAATCAGATAGTGCAGAGCAGTTTTCTGACAACATCCTTAATGCCGGCATATTTTATCCCTGAAGGCCCCATGGCAAGTGACATTGTTTTATCTCATTGCCTTTTGTGGCACCGAGCCCAGTCTGAGGAAGCAAAGACCTGGTGGGCTGTTCCTCCACTGTTTTCATTCTGCTGTTCAAAAACATACATCTTTATCAAGCTGTTATTGTCAGACAACATTAGATAATTAATAGGCCATTTGTCAGGCTGCGAAAAATGTGTTAAAATCCCAAACACAATCAGGATAAATATATTTGCCTGTTCTCAGAGGAATTTCTCTCTCTCCTTCTCTTCCCCCATTCCTTCTGTCACACAGGCCTTGCAGGCACCTACTTATTACAAAATAAAGCTCATTATGAATGTTATCTAATAATTAATTAGCTCTTTCTATACATTGAACGTCCCTTGTGATTTCAAGTCACTTTAAAAATGAAACGGGAGCTAAGCTTTCCATCCTAGGCATAGTTTCTTGGGAATAAATCTCATCAAACTCTCCGGTACTTACTTTTGAATAGACATGGATGCTATTATTGCCTGGATGGTTTTACATATGAATGCAAGGTGTTGTTCTTATTTTGTTAACATTGCAAGATACAATTTATGAATCAATTACTTAGTGTCAAAGTCTATCTGACTATGCATTATATAACACAGATAGGAATGTTAACCATGAATGTTAGTTCAGAAAAAAGTTAATACAGACAGTCCTTGGGTTCCAAAGGATTGTCATCACCAAGTGATTTGGTCCACATTGACCAAATAAGTGATCATATTGCTTAGATTTGGCAATTGCCAGGCAGTCCAAGAGGTGGGGGTTATTAAGTGGCAAAAGGTGGGAGTCTTAAGGAGCCGTTGAAGGGATGGGGGAGGCAAGTAGGGGGCCTGAGAGGGCTGGGGTATGCTGCATAGAGGGCTGGGGGAGGGCTGGGACATGCTGGTGAAAGTCACAGGAAGTCAGAGAAGAGCCTGGGAGGGACGAAGGAAGCTGTATGCAAGCAAGGGATTGCTGTAGGAGGGAGAAAAAAAAATGGAGGCAACTTCCTGGAATGACTTGCAACTTTCCATGTTGGCTTCCCCATTGACTTTGCAGTAAAGGTGGCAAATTGTGATCCCCTGATTGCCCTTCACTGTGATGTTGCAATAACGAACCAGGCATCTGAGAGCCTGAATTGTGATTATGTGACTGCGGATGCTATAATGGCCAGAATTTCAAGGACCTCTGATATGTCCATTTTTTTTCAGCACCACTGTAAATTTGAATGGTCACTGAAAAAGTAGACAAGGCTAAGGACTGTCTGTGCATGTCCACTGTATGTATAATCATAAATAATTTTTCATTTTCTTTACTTGTTGAGTAGGTAAATTATTAAAAGAATTTTAGAAAGATTTATTCATTAGTCAGGTTAAGATATACCAATATAATATGACTACGGTTTATTATTAGGTTGAGAGCATGCTTTCTCCACCTGTGGCCCCTTTCCCTTTCTTTATGTACACACACAGACACAGACACACACACACACACACACACACACACATCACACCTTTATTATTTTTTAGAAATAACTCAAAGTGGCAAACATATCCAGCACACCTTTTTTCTCCTATCCCCCCCCAAAAATAAAACAACCCTGTGAGGTAGGTTGGGCTGAGAAGAGTGACTGGTCCAAGGTTACCCAGCTGGCTTTCATGGCTAAGGTAGATTAGAACTCCTGTTCTGGTTTCTAGCCTGGTGCCTTAACCACTAGGCCAGGGGTGTCAAACTTCCAGCGTCATGGTGGAACCTCGCCCACCCCATTGCCGACAATGGAAAAAAAGTCGTGATACGTCGCGACATGTCACATGACATTGCGAGCTTGACACCCCTGCACTAGACCAAACTGGCTGTCTATAATACATCTATAGTACATATATTTAAGTTTTCTTTTAGAATCATCTTCCCTACATAGGCAAATTTATCACAGCCTGCAAAACCATGCAGCATCTTCATGAAACAAACATCAGAATAATAGTATGAGATAATCAAATGAAATAAGTAAAAATATTTGGAGCAAGTAAAACAATATTGCAATAGCAGTGAGAGAGATATTATTTCAGTACAAGAATAACAAAAAGTATTTTGCTCCTAAAAGCACACAAGCACAGGGCTAAACTTATTTCCTTTGGAAGCTTTTTCTGGAAATGTGGGAGTAAAAATCCTATTTTTGGGATTTGGCAACATAACAATTCTTAAAGGTACACTAGAGCAGGATTTGCAGAACTCCAAAAGACCTTTTAGTTGTAGGGATTATATTTATCAATATTTACCATATTAAAAATTAAAAGTGATCCATCCATAGAATATTTACTTACTGAATAACAATATTAAATTAGATATTAATTTAAATAAATATATTTCATGAAAAGACTATTTTTAACAACTGAAAATAATAATAATGAGAATTATTTTAAAGTGTTGCAAAGATCCTCATAATCTGGCAAGAAAAACCCAACCCTTTGATTTCACAGACCTCTGAGAGGGTCTTGGGGGACCCCCGTGGTCCTCAGGCCACATTTTTAGAAATGCTGTTTTAGAGAGTAAGGTTTCTGATAGCATGGATATTTCTTAACATGATTCTTAGGACAGCTGAATCAGGAAGCTCATTCATGAAACCTGGTAGAGTGTATCAGCAAGAAAAATGACATAATATACACAAAGTTCAAAAGAATATATTTTTTAAAACACATATCTTACTTAAAACAAAACAAAACAAACCTGAATTTGGGAGCTCAGTATATTGAGCAGTTGTGAGAGAAGGCAGAATGTGAGTTGTCTGTTGGTTCAATAATAATAATAATAATAATAATAATAATAATAATAATAATAATAATAATAATAATAATAAATAGGAATAGAATATTTTATATAGGTAACGTTGTGATGGAGAGGAGGGGTTGCTTAGGGTTTTCTTGGAATAAGGAAACAGTGAGAGAAGAATAATGGCGTGAGACCTGTTTGGAATTTGGCCCAGATTAATTAAATGGGACTAGACTGGGTCTATCAGGGCACGTTTTTAATCCCTATTCATTTCAGTGTCTTTGGTGCTCCCTGAGTTGGTTGTTTTTTTGCAGACATTATCTGCACTGCACTGATGATGTCTCCGAGTTTGGGTAATGAAACATCTGCAAGAAAACAACCAAACTCAGAGAGCACCAGGGACCCCCTAATTTATCCCCGAAGCTACAAATATTTTTCTCTGTTGATTTCAATGTTTCTCAGACCATCAAGCCTTAGGTCATTTAAAATTTTTTTAACAAAGAGAAATTCAAGGGGTGTGGATGAGCTGCACCCATTCTTTCTATTTAGCCGCCAACTGATAGGATGCTTCCCCTTCCATAATTCAGAAAGAGTTTGGTAACACCTTTTGAGACTGACAATTTTATTTAAGGCATAAGCTTTTGTGAGCTGCAGCTCACTCCATCAGGTGCACAGAGTGACTTGACTGATATGGGATTTGAAACATTCCCCCAATAATATATGCAGTGCCCACCTTGCTGCAATTCAGTAAATAAATCAAGTTATTTTATTGCAACGTGCTTTCATTCCCAGCTGACAGACGGTAGGTGCCTGTCTTCGGTTTCATTTCTCTCTCTCTCTCTCTCTCTCTCTCTCTCTCTCTCTCTCTCTCTCTCTCTCTCTCTCTCTCTCTCTGTGTGTGTGTGTGTGTGTGTGTGTGTGTAGTGCCTTTGAGTCAAACTGCTGGTAACTACCTGGACAAATCCATGCAATTTTCTTGTCAGCAGCTTTGGAAGTGGTATGTCATTGGACTGAAGAGGGAATAATATGGCTTTCTAGCTTTGCTTTTTTGTTGGCATTTTTTAAATTAATGATTTGAATTTAGATGGTGATGATAAGGATGGTAATGGGGATTTTTTTTGGGGGGGGTAATGGTGTGTATCATTCAAGAGTCTTTTGGGATTGGGGTAGGCTGCAAAACAAACAATAGCAACATATTAAAGTATGAATTATCACTCGTTAAGCAGGGATACTCATGTCACACGATCCTTGTACTTTAAACTGAATGGAAGTGTGGACGCTGGACAAGGAAAGGATTGCATTTTCTCAGCGCTGTGGAATAGGATCTTCTCCTTTTCAAATGAAAATTGCAGGCTGTCAGAAAGGTGTTCCTAGACTTAAGCCAGGAAGTAAAAGGCCTGTTTTCCTTTCACAGTTGCCTTCATGATACATAAAGGTTGCTTCATGAAAATATGCAAGGAAAAAAAAGGGACAAAGCTGATATTAGAATTTTCAAACTCTGCATAGCCCAATCATTTTAGCTGGCAAGTAATGTGCTGCATGATTGACTGATTCCCATCTAAGTTCTTCAAAATTCAAAATTCAGTTATCGTGGAAGAGTGCTATCTTCTACTTTAGATCTGACATGCCAGTATTTTAACGTCAACTGTTTCTGCAGAAGTCATGTATGTCATTCACAGTATGAGAAAACTACAGCTGTAGCTCAGTGGTAAAGTTAATCAATCATATAGGGAATTCTAGGAGAATTCCAACAAAGTTTAGGAGGCTTCAAAGCAAAAAGTCCCAATTCAGTCTCTGGAATCAAGAAGTAAGTTTGGGAAGTCATGTGGTAACTTAAAAAAACAAAACTTTAGATCACATCAAGATACCATCAATGAAATTTGGAAGTGTTCTGTTGAATTATAGCCACATGATTATCTACTTTATTTTGTAAAGATAAGCTAGAACACAGATATGTTAAGATTCTATGGTTTCCATTCTGTGACTCATAAGTCACCCAAATGAAGAAAAGGGCTGAGGAGATTTACAAGTAAAAAGACATGGGAAGAACAAAAGATCCCCCCCCAATTGTGGACAAACCTGCCTAAACAAGGTGTGGACAATTCTGATCTATATTGACCAAATAGGAAATTCCCTAAAGTTTGAGGCAAAATTTTATGAGATGAATAGATTTGTTGTGCAAGCATCTCAAATTCCACAAGACTCTGACTGATTCTGA
This sequence comes from Vipera ursinii, assembly GCF_947247035.1. Taxonomy (NCBI): domain Eukaryota; kingdom Metazoa; phylum Chordata; class Lepidosauria; order Squamata; family Viperidae; genus Vipera; species Vipera ursinii. Next base: position 17,184,508 of record NC_139518.1, read on the forward strand.
AATGGTGGACTGGCTAGAATGCCTTGCTGTGAAATGAAGGCCGCTCTCTAGAAGTCCTGTACTTTTGAACTGATGATGAATCCAGCGACAGTGAGCCAAAGACACAGATTGATGTGCATCGTAATAGAATGTCCTCTTCTTCTAGAGAATCAAATGACTCTCTTGGCTTAGAATTTCTTCCTGGGCATGTCAGAAGAATGGCATGTCTATATTTGTACTGCCAGCCACCTATTCTTAAGGGTGACCTTAAATTTATTTTGGCACTGAGTTTGAGCTGGAAAGAAGTGCTCGTCCTGAGAAAGAGAATATTTTTGAGAAATAACTTGGTTTATTTTTGACTCTGCAAGAGGATATAATACAGAGGGGAGGAAAGTTAAAAGAATATCTCATCCTTCCTGAGGAGTATTGAGTCTATGCACTTAGAACATAGTGTCTTCAATTCATTGCGTTTAAAATAACCTGCAAGACTCTTTTATTGTAACAAACAATAAAAAAATTTCTTGCCAGAGACTACTCCTGGCTAGTTATTTTAAATACATATATGCCTTTTGGCCTTCATTACCTCTAAAGTTCCTGTCTGTATTTGTTTCTCTTTTCTGCCTGACCTTACAAAGTATTTGCTTATCTTCAGGCTTTCATCTTGTTCTCTTCTTCTGGACCACTTTCCCCCTCCCCCCCCAGTTTTCTTTCCCAAATGCTAATTCTTCCATCTCTAGATTTGTCATCCTGATATGTTCTTTTCTCCTTCAGTACCCTGTGCTGTATTGCTTCAATGTGTGATAGGTGCAGAGGAAAATGCAGTCCATCAAATCACACTATTTGTCCTCATACCTCAGGACTGTCTATTTTGAATGGCAATAATTTTTCACATTATCCACCACTTAATATTTTTCCTCTGGACATTAGACCCTTCAGTATAGTCAAGCCAGCTAATAGCAGGTACAAGACCTTCTGTTTGTCCACCTTCTATGTGACTTTAAGGATAATATTGATAATCCCTACAAGTAGCTCCATCCTTATTATAGCAACATTTTATTATATTGGCCTATGTGTGTGTGTGTGTGTGTGTGTGTGTGTGTGTGTGTGTGTATGTGTTTGTGTGTGTGTGTGTGTGTGTAGGTATAGGTATAGGTATAGGTATCTCACCAAGGACTCAGGGTGGCTCACAACAATTAAAAAAATAAAAAACATAAAAGTACAAAATTTAAAAAAAGAATTAAACAATGGATATAATAAATAAATGACAATTTAACCCAATAAAAGCCAATTTTAAAACCATAGTCAGTCCAGATCCGCTTGTTGGAACATCCATGTCTTCAGGTCACGGCGGAAGGACTGAAGGTCAGGGGCCGTCCGCAGCTCTGGAGGCAGTTCATTCCAGAGGGTCGGCGCACCGGCAGTCAGAAGAAGTAGCCTGCAGTACTGAATTGTAACCACTGCACCACCACAGCTCTCTTCTTTCTATAATCTAATCACCTCTGTAATCATAAAACCCTAAATCATAAGTTTATTTTTTGTTTCATACAAAAAGTCCATAAGGGGTTTCCAGTCAGCAATAAATGTAGATTTGTCTTTTCTTTGATTTAAAAAGTCTATTTAGCCTTCTCAGTGAGTTCCATTAGCTTCACCAACCATTCTTCCATAGTGGACAATGCCATTCTTTTCATTTTTTTGCATACAATAATCTTTCTTTTTTCAGGGACTGTTATAATTATTTTTAATTGTTTTTAACTTTTGTATTTCTTGTTTTAAATTACCCTGTAAATCGCCCTGAGTCCTTCGGGAAAGGGCGGTATATAAATCCAATTAAATTAAATTAAATTAAATTAAATTTCTACAGTTATCATGTAAAAAATGAAGTTCTATAACATTTTTCAAAGTATCTATCCATAAATCAATCCCCAAAGAAAAACCGTTAAAGAAAACCATTAAAACCTTCTCAATTAGTGTATCCATTTGAATCCTGAATTTTCTAGCTTTGTTACACATCTATCAAACATGATCAAATGTCCCACCTTGTTGTTCACAATTCAAAATAAATCTGAAGTGCCTTAATTGTTGCTTCAAGAAGATATAAACCCAGTTTGTTAAACATATATCTCTGTGTGACTTTGTATGCGTGTATATTTATATTTATATGTATATTTATATGTATATTTATATGTATATTTATATACCGCCCTTCTCTCCTCCGGGAGAAGGGCGGTATATAAATTAAATTAATAATAAATAAATAAATAAATAAATAATTCCATGTATAATTTCCAAGGGAATAATAAGAGTTTAAATAGTTCGTGCCCAACATAACTGTGGGGTTTAGAGTGTTTTATCTTTGTTGAGGCTTTGAGGTTAAAGTACACATAATGGTTGATTTCTAGAATGATTACAAAACAAAACAAAAGCTTCTAGGACCTTTTAAGAAGAAAGAAAGAATAATCAAATGCTCGAAAGGAATGAACCATGCATGGTTAAGATGTTTAATTAAGGTGACCCAAGTTTAAGTTCACTCTTATGAAAGATTTCTGGGTAACTTTGGGACAATCACCCTCTTAGTCAAACACACCTTACAGGGTGGTTGTTGAGGAAGAAAGAATATTAATCTAACATTGCCTTAATTACACCAGATATACACCTGGATGGAAATTTTCAGAGTGGTCCTAATGCATAGAGATAACACTATGTTGTGTTGGCTTGATTTGGATAAATGGAATGTCAGAATATAGTAAAGGTTGTTTAACCTTCTGTTAGAATGCTTTTGTTTTGAGATCCCTACTGGGATCATGTGCTACTAAGACTTGGAAGCAGATTGAAATGAATGGTGTTATCAAATTCAGACTCAGGGATCTCCCCCACCAAAGGTGTAGCAGACACCCTGTCACACAGAATAGCTTACAAGTTTTGGAACTAATCAATTCACACAATCACCCAAAGAACCCTCTTCATAAGATCAGTAAATCCAGAGTCTTCTTTTAATTGTACCACTATCTGTCACTCAATTAGAAAGCAAAGAGAAGAATCCAGCTAGATTTTAAACTCAGCTATACTTCTACCCTCATATTTTCACCGTTTAGTTTATTTCCCCTACTCTAGCATCTATTTACAGTGGATTTTTATGTCGGGGATAGAAGTTTAAAAACTACTGTGAACTGCAAAAAAGTGATTCACCTCCTGGACATTTGTCAGATTAGTCTTGTGAGTGTGCCAGTATATAAACATTAACTTGTGTGGAATGTGCCTTTTGAAAATGGCAGCATGGATTGGCACTGATAAGTCCACATTGATGAAAATAAACATTTTGTCCCCAGAGCACCCTGTTCCTTCTTTACACCCTGGCTGTCATTTCCCCTTGTGTTGAAGAAGAAAAAGGCTTGCTATCATTGAAAAAAGAGAAAGGGGAAAAATAGTGTTCCCCCCTCCCCTTTGAGATGTTAATTTCAAGGCCCAGTGATTTCAAGACACTGGGTTTTGTTGAAGGTATCACTCAAGACTTGCCAGATGGCTACAGGGGACCATTTGTCTCACCTGTAGGCTGCTGCAGCACTAAGAAGGCAGGCAGAACTTTCTACGGACTCTAGACTCAGGACTTGCTCTTTATGTGCAATGTTTATCCTTTAAGACTCAACCTAGTTTTATGAGAGAGAGAGAGAGAGAGAGAGAGAGAGAGAGAGAGAGAGAGAGAGAGAGAGAGGAAAAAAAGAAAAAGAAAAAGAAAGAGGAAGGAAGGAAGGAAGGAAGAAAAAGAAAGAAAGAAAGAAAGAAAGAGAAAGAAAGAAAGAAAGAAAGAAAGAAAGAAAGAAAGAAAGAAAGAAAGAAAGAAAGAGAATTTCTAGCCTAACTGAAAACGATCAGGCTTAAGTGTTTAAGCATGCTTAGGCAAGTGCTTTGAACATGACTCAGAACTTAACAATAATGTTTGCATTGGCTTGGGGTAGGTAAATATACAATGAAGATACAAACCAGACACATTGTCTAAAGAGCAAAATGCTATTTTGAGTAGGAGTTTGTCCAGCAGTATGTCCAAAGGATGTTGCTACATAGTCTCAAGGCATTTTGAAATCTTAGGGATGGTTTAAAAATCTTAGCTTTTTTTTATTATTTTACTCCTGCATCCCAAACAGCTTAAATACCAGCTTGATTTTATTAGCCTAACTCTTGTTCTATGCTTTATATTATGTTTCTATCTCTCTACATTAGTTACCAAATCACTACTTGTTGAATCTTCCTAATTATATCAAACACATACGGGCAAATATGATAAAGCTGGGGAATTTTCAGTTACTTTTTCTCCCAGTTAGGAGTGCCATTGTGGTCAAAATACCCAGCACAGATACAGAGTCCCAAATTCTAGAGCAGGGGTGTCAAACGTGTAATGTCACGTGACATGTCGCAACGTATCATGGCTTTTTTTCCATTGCCGTCAAAGGGGTGGGCGCAGTTTCGGCATGACGCATCTGGCCCATGGGCCGGCAGTTTGACACCCCTGTTCTAGAGGATCCCACCTACTCAACTTTATCACACAGATTAAAAAATAATAATAAACCCAGTAGGCATCCTATCCTTTCCCGAAAAGATGCTCAGATAAGACAATTGTCCCTTGTTTTGGTCATTTGCCAGTATACCAGAAAAAGAGACATTTTTAAATTTATTTTAATGAAAATAATTTTAATTAAATATTTTAATAAATATGTAATAAATATTATTAATTTCAAATTTCTGGATGCTTTACTTTAGGATCTTGCCCTGAGCAAGGGTTTGGAATAGACTCATTGTTTCATGACATATTATTACATTGGTGCAAGTAGTCAGAAAAGGAAGGTTGTAGCAAATTTTATTAACAAAAGTTGGTCTGCTCAGAAACCAGGTTCAAATCAGCTCCAAACCAAACTTTGCCTGTAGAGGACTAAATGACCAATCATTTAGCAACATCATTAAAATTTCTGGGCAATCTTTACATTTGTTTCCCAACTTTGGCCTAGTACTAGACCAGTCTAAACTTGTTATAGCTACGATCCTTAGTAGTAGAATCAGATTACCAGAAATAACATATACTTGCATGTGTACCTTCTCTAGATGTCCTATCTTCCAATATTCAGAAGAAGACTTTTTTATTTACCAATTTCTTTTAAAACTATTTCAGTCTATAGTTTGGGCCCCTCTGGTGAAGATCTTTGTTTTAGTGTCTTTTCATTTTTCTTGCTTTTATTTTTTTATATTGAAACATTGTTTTAGACATTGTATTAAGAGAGAGAATTAACAAATGAAGATTCACTTACGCATTCTGTGTTCTTGATGTGTTCTAACATGTCCTTCTAGACCTAAAGAATGATGGCTACAGTATTCTGGGATTTGAAGTCTACGTATCTTAAAGTTGCCAAGGTTGAGATAAACTGCTGTACGGACCTATAGGGATGAGAATGTATTTAGAGACTATGAACAAAATGTGAATGAATTCCAGGAAGGGAAGAAGGCATTAGAAAGTGATCTCACTTTGACTTTCATTGGTATAAGAGGGAAGGAAGGATAAAGTAAGATAGCCTTTGAAGATTTGTTCGTATACAGTTAGTCCTCGGTTTACAATTGTTCACTTAGCAAACTTTTGAAGTTACAATGGCACTGAAAAAAAAGACTTACGACTGGTCCTTACACTTACAATTTTTACAGCATCCCTGTGGTCACATAATCAAATTTGGACACTTGGCAATTTGCATGTATTAAGGACAGTTGCAGTTTGCTGGGGTTATGTGATCTCCATTTGCGACCTTCCTGGCTATCTTTCGACAGCAGCAAAGTCAATGGGGGAAGGCAGGTTCACTTAATGACTGTGAGATTCTACTTATTAATCAGGGTGATTCACTTAAAAACTGGAACAAAAAAGGTTGTAAAATCAAATGTGACTCACTTAACAACTGTCTTGCTTAGCAACAGAACTTCCGATCCCAATTGTGGTTGTAAGTTGAGGACTCCCTGTAGCCTACATCAATAAAGTAGAGCTAAATATTATATATAAGTTGGGGCATATTAAATTTATGCTTGAATTTTCCCTTAGTGATGAATGTTGTCACTGAATAATGGTGGCAACATGTCTTAGTGTGTTTATTTACTTATTTAGCTTCTCAGTTTGCCTAATTGTGACTGTGAGTGGCATACATCTAACAACCCTCCCCCTCAAAGAAAAAAGTAACATCAATAAAAAAAAAATCAAATCTACAGACCAGCATGTGCACTTGAGAGCTTTTAAGATGTAATTAATTCAGGAAACTGAAACTGGCATGATGTGGTGGTAGGGGGACTGAGAGGTAAGAAAGATTTTGTCAGAATATATGTGCAAAACTGAGTCCCTAGTAGGAGATGCATGTTCCTGATTTATCCATTTATAGTTTTCAGATGTTCTGAAAAATTCAAGCTGGGTCCATAGGATTCCCAGCTGATCTTCCATTCAGTACTAATAGTTCTTAATTTCATTGAGATCATTCAGGATGTCAGGTTCTTTTTTTAAAAAAAAAGTATTCATCTAATTATGCTGTTGTAAAACTTATAATACATCGTATTGTTTTGATACAGTGATATTGGTACAATTCATACAGTTAGTAATACTTTAATGTTTAGATAACTTAAGCTGTTGAGGATAAAAAAAAAGAAACATTAGATCAATACTGATTACAATTTGAAATCTCAAAGTTGATAGGTGTAAGATTGTTTGGCTATCACATCTGGAATTAAATATAACATTAAAACACAGTTGCAAAATTTGGTCTTGAGCTAATTACTTGCCATTAAAGTCCCCATTGTATTATTACTTAATGCTTTTTGTACATGTTTGATAAAGAAGATAAATTAAGCAAGTTTGACAATGAAACCATGGCAGGATTGATAGAGTTAAAGTCATGTCCTATGGCTAGAAAGTGGGAAACGTGAGTTCAAATCCTGCCTCAGCCATGAAAGCCAGCTGGGTGACTTTGGGTCAGTCAATCTCAGCCCAGTCCTCCTCACAGGGATGTTGTTGTGGGGAAAATAGGAGGAGGAAGATACATTGGATATGCTCACTGCCCTGAGTTATTTGTAAAAATATTAACAGAGGTGGGATACAAATCAATAAGAAAATTTTAAAAAAAATCATGGCAGAGTCACAGGAAAAACGCACTGAGCTGAGAGAGAGCTGCATGTTCAACCTACCACCATCAGATCTTTGCATAAATTCAGCCAATCTATATTGTATTATTTTTCTTAAAAATGGCTTTTTTGTTTGATATTAAAACATCTCATGCTGCAAACATATTATCTCAGAAGGTTTGTGAATGGTAACCAAAGGAGCATAAACTGTCCATGATGTCTTCTGTGTAAATTATTTTGGAAGAATGTTAATTGTAGCAAGTTGTTTTAAGAGCTTGGACTACCACTAGTCACTTTTTATGGGTATTCAGTCCTAATAGATTATGGCAAGAATAGGGTCCAATGTTTATTCATAACCATTTTCCTAATATTTTGGGGAGCATATGGAGTGAAATGGTTCAATGGATAGATGGATGGATGGAAGGAAGGAAGGAAGGAAGGAAGGAAGGAAGTGAAAGGGGTCTCCAGCCATTTGAAAACAAAAAATAACCCAACAAAATATATATTAGATTGATTGATTATTGTATTCTAATCCATATTAGAGCTTTAAGTCTTTAGGTGTGGCTCTTTAGTTCTAACATCTCATAAATTATGGCTGTAATGAAGCAGTCATTTATCCTGAGCTAATGATAAATGGCTTGCCCTAGGAGAAACTAAAGAATAGGAAAGTAGATCATTTTCATATTTGGTGAAAACAATATTAAGTACTCAGGCCTCTGTGATTGCCCTAATAAATGAATAATCTGAGGTGAGGGGCTCGGCAGTCAGTGTAAAAAATAACCTGAGCTTTCTCTGTCATTTGTCAGGCTTTGCTATGACAGCATGCATTATGGGTAAATGAGCAATCAGCAAGAACTATGTTATGGCTGGGATGTTTGGGAAGAATTTATCATATGCATTGCTTCATACCTTTAAGACCTTAAGGCTTAATAGCTATAGTGCATGACGGCAAGTGAGCACAGTTCCTATTTACTATCACACGCTTCATTTCCACCAGATCCCCTTTATTCCTAAACTTGGTGTGTGTTTTTTATTATTAGTATGACCTTCAATTAGCATTGTTTCTCAGATAATGCTTTCCTTAACACGCTTCTGTTGTAGCATTATATTAAAATGTCTGTTAATTATAGAAAGCTTGTTCAAAGTCTGTTGTGAAGGTTCCATGCCAAAGGCAATAGTTACATCAATGTGTAGAAAACTGGCCACTGTTATAGGATAACTGTACACAAGGCATCTAAGTAGAAAATGTAACGGATATACTCAGTGCTTGCAAGGTGTGCTGTAACTGATTGAGTGTCAAGCTTGGACTGGAAATCTCAAACCATACCCTTCTTCTTCCAACATGAGGTTCATTAGACAGTTTTGGGTTAATTACTATCTCCTTACCTAATCTACTTCACAGAGTTTATATAAGGATTAATTACGTCACTTTCCATGGAAGCTCTATGCTTTGCTAAAGGCAATCTGGAAGAAGAAAACGGGAAAGGTTTGAGCAATTTTTTAAGCAAAGATGATTAAAAGATGAACTTTCCTTAAAGTTGAACTTGACTTTTGATGACTTCCTGGACACATCCATTGTTGTTTGGCAGTAATTCAGAAATAGTTTGTTGTTGCCTTTTCCTGGAAGTTTTCCCTAATTACTCAGCTTAGCTTATTGCCTTGGTATTTCCTGATCATCTCTCATCCAAGTATTAATCAGGTTGAATCCTGCTTAGTTTTTTGAGTTAGGGCAAAGTGATCTTGCCACTTACCTGATAAGGCAAGAGTAGGAATTCAGTAATAAGATTAATTCTTATTAATTCAATAGCTGTGAGTGTGGCTGCTGAAATTGATTACTTTAATATTTGAATAGTGCATATTCACCCTTGGGTATAATTTTCAGTAATGTACCATTTCCACATAATACCTTGCAAGCCAACTTCAATTTCATCTTTGGATGAATCTGCTTCTTTGCAATAATCAATGTGCTACTCTCCCAAGTTCCTTTCACACTCACTGGATTAATCATAAAACAAATTCCTTTGATGGCTGTGGTCCTCTTACAGGACTCTATTCTCCTTTACCTGAGCATCAGTTCAGGGCAAGCTATGAAAAAACGTAATGTTATGCCAATTGAAATAATACAGATCCAAATTTCACTGCAAGTTGACCTTGCCAGACAAGATATGAAAAACATGGGAGAGATGGTTTGGTACTTATTGTGAAGCAGATCCTATAGACCATATAAAAAAAGAAATTATGAGCCGATGTGCTTTGGCAGTTCGGTATTCCTTGCTCTCCTTTGCTTCAATTATAATGCATTTCTATTGGCACTTAGTAATATATCTGAGTTTATCAGTTTAATCATTGAATTCCCCCCCCCCCGGAATATAGTCCCTATTACTTTGAATAATTCTTATCACCTTTTTCAGAAGATCAAATATTTTGTGAAAAAATGCAAATAAGGATTTATTTGTTTGTTTATCTACATTATAGAGCTGATCCAGTCAATTGCCTCTGGTGACTTCAGTTAAAAACAGCCAATACAATTCCCATTAAGATAGTAGACCATATTTTAATTTTATTTTATTTTAATCCCATTTATATCCTGCCCTTTTCCGAAGACTCAGGGCGGCTTACAATTTAAGCACAAACCAATGTGCTTAGCAATAGCCTTCATTCTATGTATATGCCTGCTTATTAGGGCTTTCGGGGGGCCCCCAAGTGGCATTATTACAAAGTCAGCTTATTGCCCCCAACAATCTGGGTCCTCATTTTACCTACCTCGGAAGGATGGAAGGCTGAGTCAACCTTGAGCCTGGTGGGATGCGAACCTGCACTAATTGCAGGCAGCTGGTGTTACTTAAGGAGGCATTAGCCCACTGCTCCACCAAGGCTTGCTATAAAAATGACAAAACCAAAAGGAGCAAGGCATGATGATACCGACAGCTTTAATTTACCAATTGCCTTCATTAGTGACAATCTGAAGTCACGACTATAAAAACAACAACAACAAGCAGCCTTGCAACAAATCCCCACATTTACAACTGTTGTGCTATCTTGTGGTCACTTGATCATTATTTGCATGCTTTCCAAAGGGCCTGTGATAAGCAGTGTTAATGGAGAATGTGAGAGTAAAATTGCAAGTTGTGCTCATGTGATGCCTTGCTTTACAACTAGATCCGGAAGTGACATTATATATTGTTGCAATTATTTGATTTTTTTCTATTAACAATCTCAGCACTTAACAATGGAGACACTAGTCCCAACTAATTGAAGACTATCTGTAAAATTACATTAAAAAATCAACTCATTCCAGGCCTAGAACAAAAGACTTCAAAGTTTGCTTCAAGAGGGTAGGGGCAATGTGAACTTCTGAACAGTGCCATGACAGAGAAGGCACGATACACATCTACTAAACTCTACCTCACATTTAGAATAAATAACACACAGACACAAAACAGCAATGAACAGTAAATGGCCTTTTTAGATTTTTCTCTGCACTAGCACCCCTGTTAGTGATGAATTTTATATATGCAAATATTCAGTTTCTTTCCACACTTGACAAGTACGGAACCTGTGCATTTTGTACCCAGTACAAAATATTTAGCTACAGATTATAAAGTAAGGATCATCATGAAATATGATATTATTAGGTTTTAAGTTGTATTTTGATAAGTTATGATGATCTGGATTTTTTTTCTAAAGCTCAATGGTCACGGATGAATGGACATTGGGATTAACAAAAGCTTCATTTCATAATCTTGAAAAGCCAAATGTTCAACTGACCTTAAAATCCAGATAAGTTGTTGTTTATCCTAGCAATGCATGAAATAAAGTTATAAAAAGAGAGAGAGAGGGAGACAGAGAAAGTGGAAAACACTGAGGCTATTCAGCAGGCATCTTCAGATGGCTTTGTTTAGCAAAACTGGCTCAGTTTTGATTGACTTACTGGTCTTGGCAAGTCATTCCTGCATTTTATCCTTCTTTTAAAGCTTATTACATGTTACCGTTCAAATGTCTACATCCATCACTGGGTTTGTGTCGGTTTGTATGGTAGCAGACCAGCACATTCCCTTAATCGCAATTGGGGGAACAGCACCATTGTCCTGTTTCTTGGTCCTTGCATGGATTTAATTGTTGCATCTAATTCATAAAGAGGGATCAAGACAAGATAAACACGAGAGTTGCAGACCTGGGCATTGGTGTTTCACTCATACTATGTCCAGTTTTGAGAAATTGTTAGCCTTTGAGATAGACCAGACTCGAATACTAAAATAACTTTTATTATATGGTTACAATAACAGAATCTTGCAAATCTTCCCCCTCTCTGCCTTTATCCCAAGGGTCAAGTCTGAGACATTTTTTCAAATTACATTTTTATTTTGGACTGAGATTTCTTTATCCTGGCTACAGCTCTTCCTCCTGTTCTTCAAGGTTATTCTCACAATCCATTACAAGGTACAGATTTAAGATCCAGGACTAAGCAAATGCAAATTATTTTTTGCTCACGAGGTTGTTTTCATGTAGAGGTAATTAGCAGAAGTCCACATTCAGTGCGATGTCTGCAGAAAGGGCAAATAACAAAAGCCGGGTTGCCTCTTCACTATGTAATCTTCTGTATGTACAAAAGAAGTAGAAAAGCATGATGGTGTCTTTTGTGAGATTTTTTATGGGCTTATATTTAGTTTTTGTTTTTATGTAACGTTGCTGTGAGCCACCTAAGATTATTATGTAGAAGATAGGTAGCCATGTAAGTTTTTTTTGAAATAAACAAAATAAATGGTGTTTTCATCATTTGGATGAGAGGGGTAGTTCATGCAGATACTTGAATGTCCACATGTAAGACATAGGTTGCTGCTGTCATACTTTTTTGCCATTAATAGTTAAATCTCAGTGTGTTCAGTTTTGAATTTATTTATAACATATATATTTTGCCTAGAGGCCAGTCTGGTATAGGTACCAGACTAGAAACCAGGAGACTGTGAGTTCTAGTACTTAGGTGCGAAAGCCAGTGGGATGACTTTGGATAGATGGATAGATGGCTCTTGCTACTTCTAAGTAAGTAGGTAAAGAATCACAACCCAGAACATGAGTGAGAAAATTCATGGCCCAACTGCCACTTAAGTAACAGGTAGCCAATTTGTGAAATCCAGAGGTTGACCTGTGCTTCTGGACAACATGGCTGACTAGTCATGCTTCACAGTAACTGGATGACTTTACATTGTCTACTCTTATCCAAGTCTGCAGGAGCAAAGACAGAGGTTTTATTCCTTTTTTCTTCTCCTTGATTCTTGTCCTTTTATTTGGAGCAATATACAGTGAATTCTCTGCATCTGGGGCTCCCAAATTACAGCTAATCCCCGATTTACCACAATTCATTTAGTGACCATTCAAAGTTACAATGGCTTATGACCATTTTTCACAGTTATGACCTTTGCAGCATCCCCATGATCATGTGATCAAAATTTAGATGCTTGGCAACTAGTTCATATTTACAAGCATTGCTGTGCCCCAAGGTCATGAGATCACTTTTTGCGACCTTCTGACAAGCAAAGTCAACGGGGAAACCAGATTCACTTAACAACCTGTTAAACTTACCTGTTCCAGCAGTCCGGCCTGGCCTGATAGCTCTAATTGGGGGTCCCAGTTTGTTTTGACTATTGTTTTTCAGTATTGTTCAATCTGTATACCTACCTTACTCTGTACACCGCCCCGAGTCCCTCGGGAGAAGGGCGGTTTATAAAAACAAACAAACAAACAAACAAACAAACAAATACATAAATAAATAAATAAATAAATAAACCACATTCCTAACTTATCACTTATCTGTAGTGATTCACTTAACTGTGGCAAGAAAGGTAAGTCGAGAACTATCTATATATGCTTTTTCCCTTCCACTACAATCCACTACTAAAAACTAACTTGCTTTTTTGTCTGCAAGGCATAACATCTTAAGTCTCACTGAAAGGGATGGAATGCAAACAAAAATTAAAAGTTTCAGTAAGATTGCCAACTTTTGTTAGACTGGAATCTTAGCTTAAAAATTGTCTCAGTATTTTCTCCTGTGATGTACATATTTAATTGTTTTTATGGTGATAATGAAAACTCGCAATAATTTGATTGTAATCAAATGAGATTACAAAGGTATACATTTTGAAATAAGTACATGGACACAAAAGAACAGAAACAAACAATATTGTTTTGCAATTTCATCATTTTAAACTCAGCTTTTGAAATTTGACAGCTATGGTCTTTAAAAAAAAACTTTTAAGAGCTTGATAAATGAGCACGATGCAGGATTTTTCAGACATAGGTTATTTTTCCTTTTTTCTTGTAAAATCCAATATTTTTCTCATGGAGCAAAATGTCAAAAAGTGTGAATGAAAATAAGCTTTTTGCTGTAAGAAAAAAGAATAGCAGATTTTTTTTTCTAAATACGTCTCTCCAAATCTGTTTCAACCTGAAAAAGTATAAGCTATTAGAGCCGAAAACCTCAGCATTACTGTTTGTGAGAAAACCCTGTTGAACTCTTAATTATTTCTGAGTAAAAATTTCATCAAATAGAGTTATACTCCTTATCCTAGGAGTGAAGCCAATTGAAACCAATACAGCTTTATCTCAAGAGAGCACTGTTAAAATCAAGACCAAACATTGTTTTAGATCACACACTAAAGAAGGATAAATAATAGAGAAGGAAACAGACAATGTTAGAGGACAAACAAGAATATTTTCAGTATATGCCTTGCATAAACCAATTTTCAAGTGACTCCCTAACATTTGGCAGACATGTGCTCAACAACTAAAACCAAGATTCTAAAGAATAACCGGAGTTGAAATAGATTTTGATTAAGAAAATTAGATTGTGAGAGTAATATTCATGCCACTTAATTGCTTGTATTGATCACAAATTCATTGGAAGAGGCCGAGAGGGGGAGGAGGGCTGATTATACAAACAATTCCCTATATAATCCACAGGCAAAATTCCTTGACTTGATGGGACTCTCCCTTTGACAGTTCTCCTAAGGTAGGTTATTTTGGAGAAAACATATGTTTCCATTTTCTCTCCCTCTGCTTCCCTTTTAGTCCCCAGGCTCCGTAAGGGTCACAGCAACATTAAGGCTTTTGTCAGTGTGATTAATAGCTCTTTAGATCATCTTTAATTCACTCACTAATGACTGAGGGTCTTTCTGCTCTCCAAGTAATCGGGTGATGTATGAGCCGATAGTACACCTTGTGGCAGAGGTGAAAATCATTCAGGCAATGCAAATATTGTCACGGGGACAAATGTTTTCCCTGTTAATAAAAATTAATGAATTTTACCCAGAAGCTAGTTACAAAAGCAGTGGAAAAAAAGAACCCGTGAACAAGATGAGGGGAAGGGAAAGAAAGAGAAAGGGGGAGGAGAAAGGAAGGAAATGTAAAAACAGCCTTTATTTCTTGGAGACATTTCTTTTGTCATTTGACTTACGTAAGGATATATAGTCCTAGGTTGGTTTTTTTTATGAATCTGCATAATAGATAAGACCATGGCAAGTTAATTAAATTATACAAATAAATTGCATTGTGAACAAATCTGCTTTTCACTTGCATAGGCCAGTTTCTTAATTTTGCTCACATATAATTGTCTTGGTAGGAACACGGTGGCTCAGTGGGTTAAGACACTGAGCTTGTCGATCAAAAGGTCAGCAGTTTGGCGGATTGAATCCCGAGTGCCGCGTAACAGAGTGAGCGCCTGTTACTCGTCCCAGCTTCTGCCAACCTAGCAATTCGAAAGCACGTAAAAATGCAAGTAGAAAAATAGGGACCACTACGGTGGGAAGGTAACAGCGTTCCATGCGCCTTTGGCGTCTAGTCATGCCAGCCACATGACCACGGAGACGTTCTCGGACAAACGCTGGCTCTTCGGCTTTGAAACGGAGATGAGCACTGGACCCTAGAGTCAGAAACGACTAGCATGCATGTGTGGGGGAACCTTTACCTTTTACCTAATTGTCTTGGTATTGGACGAGAAATACCATATGGTTTCTCTTCCATATTACCAGCATCAGTCATAAATTCTGATGGATGGTAACTGAAATCCAATGAATGTTGGAAATCCAGGTGTAGTCACTGAAAAATAATGCCATGAAGTTTAAATCTAGGGGGAAAAAAACAATCCATGTAATGTACATTATGATAAGATGAAACAGACAAGAAAGTTATCAGGGCAAAGTAAATAAACCAAGTCACAATTACATTACTGTAGAAATGCATAATCATATTACAACTGTTCTACATGACAAGAACAAGGTCTGTCTAGTCCAGAATTTGTGAAACATTAGACTCTTCAGATGTCAAGAGGCTCCAGCCCTACCCATCCCAAGAAAGCAGATCAAAAGATGATGGGATTCTCCCCCCCCCCGCATAAAAGCCGAAGGGACATAGGCCCATCATATTGTTTCCCATAGTAATAAACTGGATGTCTAGGAGAATATACTGCAAAAGCAATAATTTTACCATATCAAATATTCAGAAGTATAGTGTCAAATTCTAAACTATTCTCACTTAATAGAATTATGGTAAATGGGTTGTCAAAATCTCCCTTAAATTAATTTAAGCTACTGACCATTTTGGTGTCTTGTAATCATGAATTCCTTATGTTAACAGCATATGGTGCAAATTTCTTATGCCAAAAGTTTAAGTTTTAAGATGCTCCCAAGTTCCAGTATTTTGATAGCGGGTGAGCAATATTCCTCTAGCCACTATTTTCACACCATGCATAATTTTATAGACATCTCCATTTACTGGCTGTCCATCACCTGCAGAAGGTCTCAAATGCTCAGAACTTATTAAATCTTCTGCCAATAAGCAGATTGCAGTACAACAGAAGTGAATCTCCACTCGCTGATTCCCCTAAGCCTCATGAAAGACTTAAGAGTGCCTCTCAGTATCTTTCCAAGAATTGCAATCAATGTTTTTCATGTGACAAAATGACAATAGTGTCAAATAAATTGAGAGCAATCACATTAAATGTATTTAATTATTTTTATGCAATAGTAATTAGATTTGAATCCTAATCAGATTTCATTTTAACTCTGCCTATTGTTTTTAGACAAACAGACAGTATGAAACCACACTTCAGGGGGTACAGTATAACCAATTCAGGATATATATATATGTAATTTTTTTTGGATTGCTAACAAAGAATTAAAGGGAGCAATCCAAAAGAAATTTACACAAATATGAGCTGTCACTACTGTGACCACTGCCTGTAGATGGCCTGGGGTTAGGCTGAAACAGGAAATAAGATTTGTCCCATGTTTGGGGCCTAGCAAGATAATCTAAATACTTAACAAACATTTAAAACATATATACTATTAGAGCAGGGGTCTGCAACCTTTCTGGGTTGGTAGCCCAGTGGGAAAGGGAGGGGAAGACGCAAATGTGGCTGTGCACACATGCATGCGAATGGGGCTGCAAGCATGCGCGTGGCACAAATGGGGATGCTAGTGCTGCGGTGAGTCTACTGCAGGTGCGAGGCTCACAGTGAGGCTAGTGTGGGTTCAAGGGGGGGTGAACACATGCACATGTGGGTTCAAGGGGGGGTGAACACATGCACATGTGCACTGGCTGGCCACTCATATGGCCCTGTGGCCAAGAGGTCATGGCCCAGTAGTGGGGTGAGGCCCGTAGGTTGGGGACTTCTGTATTAGAGTTTCATCCTGGCTTTATTACTTTACAAGTAACTCAAGGCAGCAAACATTCACATACTACTTCCTCCTCCCCTTTTTCTCCACAACAATAACCCTTTGAGGTGGGTTTTGGCTGAGAGGGAATAACTGGCCCAAGGTCACCCAACCAGCTTTCATGCCTAAGGTGGAACTAGACTTCTCAGTCTCCTGGTTTCTAGGCCAGCACTTTTACCACTATACTACAGTGGTATAAACCATCAGGAAGATAGTTCACTATATCCTACTTCAATGTGTGTTACAAGACCCAAATGTTGAGACGTTTATGAAAGCCTAAGAGCTTTTGGCCCAAACAAAATCGATATTCACCAAGGCTAGTGGGGCTGCTGGTTTTGTTCATTTTTGTTCACTTTTTCTGATAGTTTTCCCCTCAAAACAAAAGTGATTTCCTCAATGGAATACAGACCATTCCAATGAAATGCTTCCCAGACCCAACCCTAACATGTATAAGTCAGCAAAAGAAAAGTGAAACTTTTATAAGATACAATTCTACCTCTCTCTGCAGTGCTTATCTACAAACGAACATATTACAGAGGGGTAGGGATAAGACTTCGTTTGTTACTATTATTTCTTGCAGACACCCAAGGAGAATTCTTCATTAATGCCAAGGACAAATTTGTTTAAAAGAAAATTATATGAATCCCCCCTGCTTGGAAAACAGGATGGACACTTGCCTCCAATCAAACTTTTTGCAGTGAGCCCCTTAATAACAATTAATCTCACAAAGACTGTGATGAAAACCTTTTGATTTTTGAAGCCAGTTATTTGAAATGTAGATATTGATGCAACTGTTTGAACTCAACAAAATGTTTTTGCATTAATATATTACAAATTTGCGTTCAGACACTCAGTCTAGGTTTGTTTTATTTTTTATCTCCAAATATTTGATGTACGTATGTATGCATGCATGTCTGTCTGTCTAGCTCAGGGAAGGGTCGAAAGGAAATACTGATTGCAGATGGGATACACACACACACACACACACACACACACACACACACGTGGAAGAGTCTTCATCCTGTAGAGTATAGACAATGTATGTATGCATGCATGTCTGTCTGTCTGTATAGCTCCAAAGGGTCCAAAGGAATGAATATATATATATATATATATATATATATATATATATATATATATATATATATATATATACATACATACATACATACATACATACACACACACATATCCACACACATGTGGAAGAGTCTTCATCCTGTAGAGCAGACATGTCAAACACAAGGCCCGGGGGCTGGATCCGGCCCGCGAAGTGGTTTCATGTGGCCCGCGAAGCCATCCTGGAAACAGTGAGGGAACGGCCCCCGCTGCCTTGGCCCTGGCCCAGAGACCCTCCTTCTGCCAGAGACCCTCAGATCTGTCCCACTCCTGCCCAGGCCCCCATAGGCACCCTTGATGCGAACGATGTAGAGCTGGCCACGTCCACCCAGTAGGCCATATGCACTCTAGCCACGCCCACCCAGTAGGCTACGCCCACCCTGGCCATACCCACCTGGCCCCCTGAGGGCAACTGCAATGCTGATGAGGCCCTCAATGAAATTGAGTTTGACACCCCTGCTGTAGAGTATAGCCAATACCTAAAATGAATGAATATAATATTTCATTTATATTGCAGCTGCAATCAGTATGACCCTTGGACCCTTCCCTGGGTTTATAGTTCCTAAAAAGTAGAATTTATTTCAGATTTCAGATTTTTTTTCTCAGTTAAAATAGACTGAGAAATCAATCACTCCAAATCATTTTTCTTTTAAAGAGGATGGCACCCTAAGATTTTTTTTGGAGGGGCTGCTGGACCCTTGTGCAACACTTACATCACTTTATAATTCAGAATAACCAAATACAAGTTTTCTCTTTCCTTCTGTAGTGATGCAAGAAAGGAAAGCAAATTTAAAATTAAACTGTTGCCATACTCAGAACATTTTTAGAACAGAACCTTGTTATCTAATGATTAGTTTGGGTACCTGAAATAAATTGTGTTGTTTGTACTCTCAACTAGTGACTGAAAAGAAAACAGACAAAGGCAAAAGGAAATCAATTGGAAGCAACACATTACAAATGATCTATCTTAGGCAAGGATGGAAGTGGTGTGTGTGTGTAGAATTGTGGATAACAAACTATCAATAGAACATGTGGTGATTTTCCTATACTTTTAGAAAATGCAGCACACAAAAAAAGTATATTCTGGTGGGTTCCAGATGTTTCTTTGTGCCATATTTTGGATCTGTAGTAAAAGATGAAAGAGGCGAATATTGCTTAGATTTTTGTAGCTACTGTAACATTATTCAATTGAAGAGACTTTTTTTATTATTTTTTCCAGAAAAATATCTGGCAGTACTTGGTATGTCATTCATATTAGGAAAGAGACACGAGTGAAAATATATCCCCCGAATAATGGAGATCCTTCATTTTGTAAAGCTATCCTATTACGCTCAGAATTCTTTCGTCTCTTTGTAACTTATTTATTTGTATCACAGCTTTATTTTGTGTCACTCAAGACAATGTAAATAATGCTCCTACCTCCTATTTTTCCTCAGAAAAAACTCTGTCAGGTGGGATGGACTGAGAGAGAATGACTGGCCCAAAGTCACCCAGTTGTTTAAGGAAAAACCAAAACTCAAGGCCTTCTAGTTTCTAGTCAGTGATCCTAGCTGAATCACTACAACATAGCAGCTCTCATATTCTTACAAGAAGGAGTCATGATTATGGATCCTGATTACCTTTTTATAGTTCAGCTTCAAAAATTGCTGGGCTATTAGGGATGAATAAAAAATTGGCCCACCACTATTTTTAGTCAAATTTTGATTTTGGACTTACAAAATAGTATAATTTAGAGAAAGCTTTTGGAGTTGCACTTGTCTTTTGTGGGGTTGCACTCATTTTTTAATATCAGGCTGAGCTAGATGAAGATAATCCAGAAAACCATTGACCTAGTGGCTGAGACTTGTAGCATTCGTGTCTCTATGACTTCTGATTGTTCATTTCAAAAGCAAGTCCTATATATGTATGTTTATATATATGTATGCATCAATGTATTACCCATATGGACTATATCTCTACCAACACACAGACACACACAGACACAGACACACACACACACACACACAGAGAGACAGACAGACAGAGACTTTAAATATCTCCAGGACAACTGCTATTGAAAAGTCTGATAAAGAAATATTTGTTAAAACCACACAATAACCATAAACCCACGTTAATTTGAAGGTTTTGAATGTTTGTGATGCTTGTAGATATTACACTGCTCAAATTCTGTTTATAAGCAATTTGAATAGATTATAATTTAACATAAAATTATTTTGTCCTCTTCATATGATAAAACCTTTTGCCGACACTGAAGTTGGGGATGCTTATGCAATGATAAACAAGAACATTGAAGTGTCCTTCCATCTTCATATTATATTAATTCATTTCTCATCTGAAATAAATTATCACCATCAACACCACAGCTGAAAAAACATTTGGAATACTAAGGGGCTTTTAATTATTGTTAGTTCAGTTCAAGCAATGTCTTTCTTTTTGCTAGTGTAGTTCCTTTTCCAGAATAGCTGCCCCTCCCTTGGTATGACGGCTTCTTGAGAAAGGAAGAGAACCAAGTAGAATTAAGACTGTGGCATATATTGATGTCACTATGGACACTTTGTGCTATAAGTAATCAACTAGTGAATGATTTGTTGAGAAGTTGTTTCAAGCACTGTAATAGTGAGATTTATTACAATTTGGATCATAGGGATCATTCTGTTTCCTCATGGACACCTAACACAATTTAATTTCCTGGGTCCGGGATATCTGAGGGAACACCTGCTGCCGGCATCAAATGCCCTTCGCCCAGTGCGCTCCCACAGGGAGGGTCTGCTCAGGGTCCCGCCGGTAAGAGACTGCCGGCGGGTGACACCCAGGGATAGGGCCTTCTCGGTGGGAGCGCCTGCCCTCTGGAACCAGCTGCCGGTGGAGCTGAGAACTGCCCCCGACCTTCGATCATTCCGCCGGGGCCTGAAGACCTGGCTCTTCGAGCTCTCGGGCCCAGACTGAGGAGGAATTTTTAATTTGGGGTTCTTTTTAATTGACTACAGGGTTAATTTAATATTTTTTAATTTGGTTCTTAATTTTTGTATTTTGGATTTTTTAATTTCCTGTAAACCGCCCTGAGTCCTCAGGGAATAGGGCGGTATATAAATATAACTAAATAAATAAATAAATAAATTTAATTTAATTTAATAATATTTCTATACCGCCCTTCTCCCTGAGGACTCAGGGCGGTTCACAGGGCAAAAGTAGAATACAAAATACAAACATTAAAAAGAAATTAAATAATTGCCCAAGTTTAAAACAATTACTATTCAATTATAAAACCCCAAAGATAAAATTAAGAATACAAGCCTTGTAGTTGCAGCTTCCTCCTGTATTTTGTAGGGAGTCTGATAATGATAACATTTTTCTTTTCCCTTCTTTTGAGGCCAATAAACTGATTTACTTTATTATTATTAAGGATGCCATTTTGTTCTAGGCTGGGAAACCCCCCCTCCCCCAAAATGGCAAAAGCTACTTGCAATATATTAATTCTTTTAAATATATGTAAATTACGTTATTATTAGCTTTGAAGCAGCAATCCACAAAGTCTAGCTCCCAGGCAAGAAGAACAGAAAGCATATTTAAAGCTTTCTTAAGGAAAGGTGGAAAACCACTGGAACTAGTTAAAAATCAAATGAGTCAGAGAGTAACAGCTCATATTTGAGGAAAAGAGGCCCAACAGAAAATGCTTTTTTAGAGCCCACTGGATATTTGCAGGTACAGGGGGGCCTTACACAGTCATGGTTCATTTACAGAGTCTGTTTCCTCTCTCCGGGAATGGTTTCTAACAGATTCAAGGAGACTCCAACCTTGTCGTTAGAATAAAGGCAGCTCTGTGAGTGAAAGATTTGTTTTGTTTAAGGAGCAAAGTGGTCAGCCATGTTTCACATAGCGTGCTCCTATTAAAAGGAACCCACCTCCTTTTAAAACAGGGAAGAGGCGGAGTTTTGTACAATGGACATTAGCAACATGTGGAATCCAAAGGGCCTGAAGTGTGGCTTGAGGGTAACGGGTGGCTGGCCTCTCACCCCAATTCCTCCTTTAAATATAGCATATATTTAAGAAAGGTAAATTATATGAGCAAAATAGTGTCACCAAACTGAGCGTTTGGAGTTGAAATAGCACACATGGTGCAGAGTAAAAATATATAATGGGAGGCATGCTGAGCTCACAAACTAGTGTATAACCCAGTGGGGGATACACAAAGTCAGGAGCGCAATAGAGTATAAAAGGAAAGGTGTTGAGCAGGAAATGTAGTAGTCCTTATGGTGGATGTTTGAGGAAAATATGAGCCCACTGGGCAGCAGAAAAAAAAATAAAAGTGATTTCCATGGTGGGATGATTAGGAAAGGTATCAAGTATTGTAAGGACAAATGTAGGTTAATGACTTTGGTAATTTGCTAATGAGGTTAATTATAGAGCAATGGTGTGAAGGCATTTAGGACACTTTATACTGTTGGGTTTGCTGCACCTTGCAAAAGAACAATGAAGAATTGGAAAACGTAGTCATGGATTTAAGTAAAAACCTTATTCATCAATTAGGAAATCAGGATTGGGTCTGGACCTCAGTTTACAGTACTGGGGCTTTTTAACTAAGGAAAAAGGTTGGTGAGGTTCAGACATTCTACAGGCATCACCCAAAGTGATTGTTGTGAATTGTCCAGAATCACTGGGAATCCTAGTATCATTCAAGTCTTATAAATCATCACCGTCAGCATCATCTCCCCATTTTTCATGGATGACGGTGACATTTTGACTTTTTTTTTATGCCCTCCATATAGGCACTGCTGCCTGTATGATACTCTTTGGAATCCAGTACTACTTTAAGGGAGTTAAAATAGTTAAAAATAATCTTGGCCATCTCATAAAGCCTTATATTTGCCTATGAAGTCCTACACATATAGGTCCTGGTTTCTTGAGATATTTATATAATTACATGTCACCCATCTCACTATGAAGCAATTGTGTATTTTCATTATATTGTGTTATTATGATTTTTTTTCCTGTATTTTTATTTTATGAGCTACCCAGAGTCTCTACACTAAGTTGAGTACTGTTCAAATTTCATAATAAATATTATTTTTTTTTAAAAAAGTTTGCATGATAAGTGCAATCTCAATCTGCCTGTCTACATTTTAAAGAGAGGAAGAACAAACAGCCATGTTTTTCCAATTTGCATTAATCTCATCATGGATCCAAATTTGCTCTTATTAGAATCTGTAGTAGTTTTCTAAAACTGTGGTGGATTTCTAAAAAAAATCTACAAAAGGTCTACTTTTCAAATTTAACCACCAAGTCCATTATTTCCTTAATCTTGTATATTTTGATATTTTTATTTAACTTATAAAAAGAGAGAAAGAGAGAAGTAGGTAATAAAAATTCCTATTGAAAAGCGGAAAAATAAAATAAAACTTTAACTAAAGTTTAATAAAGGTAGGTTAGCTTAACCTAAATTTGGATGCTTTGGTAAATACAACCCACATACCTGGTGAATTCTCAATCACCAAACGTGATTTTGGTCTGTAAATCAAGGAATTATCAAAATCCATAATGGAAAATAGATGGTAAAGTCCAAGAATTAAATTTGTCTACAACACTCATTTCTTCCTACAATTGCTTCTTAAGATGAAGTTGCCCTGGTTCTGATTTAATTTGATAAGGAAATATCAATGAGGAAATGAGCAGCAGAAATTTATTTTATTTATTTATTTTTTTATTTTAATCCCATTTATATCCCGCCCTTCTCCGAAGACTCAGGGCGGCTTACAATTTAAGCACAAACCAATGTGCTTAGCAATAGCCTTCATTCTATGTATATGCCTGCTTATTAGGGCTTTTGCCCCCCCAAGCGGCATTATTACAAAGTCAGCTTATTGCCCCCAACAATCTGGGTCCTCATTTTACCTACCTCGGAAGGATGGAAGGCTGAGTCAACCTTGAGCCTGGTGGGATGCGAACCTGCACTAATTGCAGGCAGCTGATGTTACTTAAGGAGGCATTAGCCCACTGCTCCACCAAGGCTTTGTTTTTTTTAAAGAAATTAACCCAAATCCTGATACCTGGAAACTGAACTAGATTTTTTTTAATTGTGAAGTATATCATTCCAGTTAATTCCTTTGTGTCATTATTATTCAAATTAATTATTTCCATGATTCTTCTTTCATTAAATGCCTGTACAATTTATTAGACCAACTTCTGATTCATGGCTCTTGACACACAAGCCTGTATTGTAGCTACAGATGTCCATTTGAAAGAAAACTATAAAAAGGTCAGCCTGATGTCAAAATGTGGTTCTCTGCAGGACCCACATTTAGTGCCTATTTAAAAAAAATAGATTATCTTTGATTGATATCAGAAGACTGGAAAAGATTATTACTGTAATTTTTTAAATCCAGAGAAATTCTATTTATTTTTGTATTGTTTTGTAAGATATTGTAAAAATCATTAAATAACTGTACACTTAACAATAAAGCAGTGATAAATTAACATCATAAAAACAAGGATGTGAAGACAAGTATTATAATTGTCAATCTAATAAAAATATATATAGAAAACTTGGAGTCTGCATTTACCAAGTAATAACAATCAAAAGCATTAGTATAAGAAAGGTTTAAAGCAAAAATAAACTGTTTTAAATAGCTTTAAAAGACTGGGCAGAACTGAAGAAAAAAAATGTTGGTATGAGACAGTTTCCCTGGAAAGGACTTTCCTTTATATGATCTATCTCTGAAAGGATTTTTTAAAGGAACTATCTGGAAGGAAGTAGTATTTAGGGTAAATCTTTATTTTTGGCACCTATAAGACATATATGCAAGAAGACATTTCATGACATACCAATCTACCAGATCAGTTTGAATTCAAAATTGAGCCTGGAGCTTAACTGAGATAAGTGAGTGAATACTTGGATAAGATGATTAAACTATTTTGTCAAAATTATAATTCTGCTAAAATATTTTCCACTAACTATACTTTTTAGATTGTCTTTGAAAGCAGCTCATTATGTAACAAGACAAGAATTTATCAGACCTTTGGAGTATTTCAGACAAGTTATGGATCTTCTAACTAGGTTGTGGCTGAGTTACCTTCTTAAGCACTGTACTGTAGAAATTACCTGGGACTTTAATGACATTCTTTGTCTAAATAGAATCTTTCAGAGGGAATGCAGCTCTTTCCAAATAAGATTCATTCTTGGTCATTTGGTTTAAGACAGTTTCTACCAACTGCAATTAGATTTTTAGACTTTACCCACCCCTTGGACCTGTAGTTATCATGCTGCCAGGGGCCAGGTCAGTTTGGGTTTGTAAGAAAGCTTGAATTATGCTACTTATTTAAATTTTTTGCTCTGTGTCAAAAACAAAATTAAAGGGATTTGTAACCACCTATTTGCATTTCTGGTCAGTGTGTCTGTTTGGGGATGTGTGTGTGAGTGTACATACAGAATTTTTAAAAAGAGTTGTTAGTTGTCTCAAATGTTGAAAAACTGGCAACCAGGAAGAAGCTGAAGACACACTTTCAAACTGTCAGATATCCAGAATGAAAGAGAAGTGGCTGTTTGTTATTTTTTGTGGTCTGCATATGGAACACCAGCCTAAGCAGAATCTGAAAGCATTTAGATTTTCTAATAATATATTATTTGGAAATTTTCTTTTAAAGGTAGTTACATTTTATATATTTCTGTCCCTTAGCCTTCGGCTCTTTATTCCAAAGGGGAAAATACTGACCATGATTTGTTTCATATGTCTCTAAGAACAGAACCTCAATTATACAAAAATTTACACGCTCAATTTCTGTATAAGAAATTTGAGGCATTGGGATTTTTATGTGAATAAATTATTTTAGACAGGATCTACAGGAGACCCTGAAATGGATGTCATGTTAAATAGGCATTTTTCCCCCCAGAATTTTCAACGAAATTACAACTTGAGAAAAACTACCTGCTGGGTTCAGATAGAGCAGGTCTTTCCTGAGTTATTTTATTTGCATGGTATACATATATTGTAGGCTGTACTTTGTTAGTGGTGATTCACCGCTCGTGTTGTCCAAACTGGGATTAGATTCCTTTGGATGAAGAAGTTTAAATTCTGTAACCTGAAACAATTTTGCTTGCAACAGATGCTTATTAAATGAAAAACAATCATACGTAACTTTGTTACATATGTGCTCATTTCTACTTGATGGTTATGAATCTGCATAATATTATACCTGACTAGTTTAGGCATATTATTTCAAAGGCTTGTATGTGCACTATGTTTATTACGTCAGGATAATTGTTCAAAGCCATTCTGCTGTTTATGACTTTATTAACTCAGGTCAAACCATCTTGTTTTATGTAAAAGTCACTGTTTGTGTATGCCGTATCTAAATAGAAACCTTACTTTCATTAAAGCAAATGTGCAGTACGAGAAATGATAGAGTATTTGTTCACAAATGTTATATATTTGCTGCATGAAATAGTTCAGTTTTTTTATTTATTCTAAACTCTGATATGTTGCCCATCAAAAACAAATGTTCATCAAATGGGCTGCTTCCAAAGCATATTTTCATGAAAAAAATATATGAAAAAGAATGTGACTATTATGAAAATCTAATTTTCCATTGAACCCTTAAGGAATGAAGTACAAGTCTTGTGGGATTCCTTTTATTATGTGAAAAACAGCAGATTTCAGGTATGCTCCTGATGTAAGATTTACTCAGCCTTTCATTTAGTTTGGCCCAGTTGTCAAGTAGGTGTTGCCTTACATCCAAAACTGGGACCAGAATTTCTGTGGCTAAGCAGGAAGGTTGTTAAGTGAGTCTTTCCCAATTTTACAACCTGTTTGCCATGGTTGTTAAGTGAATCATGCAGTTGCTAAATGAATCATGCAATTGTTAAGTGAATCTAGAGGCTGGATGGGAAGATTGCAAAAGGCAACCACATGACCCTGGGTCACTGCAACCATCGCAAATACTTGCTGGCTCCCAAGCACGTGAATTTTGATGACATGACTGTGGGGACACTGCAATGGTCTTAAGTGTGAGGACAGGTTACCAATCACTTTTTCCATTGCTGTTGTAACTTTGAATGGTCACTAAATGAACAGTTGCAAGTTGAGGATTACCTGTATATGATTTGCAATAGTGGCGAATATCTGTAGCTCTGGTGTAGGATGAAGCTGAACGTTCCTTCTCCAAGCTTATGGGTTGGTTTTTGAACATTTCATTACCAGGCTAGGTAACATCTTCAGCGAAGTTTAGGGCAGGGATGTCAAATTGCTGGTCCATGGGCCGGATGTGTCATGGCAAAACTGCACCCACCCCATTGCCGGCAATGGAAAAAAAGCCATGATACATCGCGACCCATCATGTGACATTGCGAGCTTGACACCCCTGGTTTAGGGAATGTCATTGTCAGTGTTCTTCTGTTTATAAGGGCTTGGTGTGGTCAGTAGGTCTTGTGATGGGTCAGGTGTGGTCTTGTGATGAGTCTTGTGATGGGTCAAGTGTGGATGTGTCAATTGAGGGTCTTGTGATGAGTCTTGTGATGGGTCAGGTTTAAGTCATCAGTGAGAGTTTTGTGATGGGTCTTGTGATTGGGAGGTTACATCAGGTGAGGGTCATTGGGAGGTAAAGTATTGGTTGGAAGGGGGAGGGGGTTTGTATGGGTTGGTTGAGGGTTGGTGCAGTCTCTGGTTGGCTGTGTGGTTGATTTGGATTCTGAAGGGTTTGTAGGCTGGTTGTAGGTCAATGTGTCTGTTTATGGAATTGCTTGTGGAATGCCAGCCTTCAATGAACTCATGAGCGTGGCGGGTGGTAGTGTGGCCAATGATTGTTGTGTTGATCCAATTGAACTGGTGCTGTTTGGTGTCAGTGTGGGTAGAGAGTAAGGATTTGGGATTGTGGCGTTTGACTGCCAGCCGGTGTTTGTGGATCCTGGTTTTTAATTTTTTTTTTTACTCCCATTTATATCCCGCCCTTCTCCGAAGACTCAGGGCGGTTTACAATCTAAGAAGCTCAAATCAATGTGCTTAGCAATAGCCTTCATTCTATGTATATTTATTTATTTATTTATTTGTTTTTATATACCACCCTTCTCCCGAGGGACTCGGGGCGGTGTACAGAGTAAGGTAGGTATACAGTTAAACAATAGTAAAAAACGATAGTAAAAACAAATGAAACCCCGAGAGCTATCAGGCCAGGCCGGACTGCTGGAACAGGTAAGTTTTTAAGTTGCGCCGGAAGGTGCGAAGGTCGGGGGCCATCCGGATTTCAGTAGGCAAGCAGTTCCAGAGGGTTGGGGCACCCACTGAGAATGCCCTCCCCCTGGGGGCCACCAGCCGGCATTCTTTGAGCGGTGGCACCCTGAGGAGGCCCTCTCTGTGGGAGCGCACAGGACGGAGGGGTGTTGACATTGGCAGAAGGTGCTCCCGTAGGTAATCCGGACCCATGCTATGTAGGGCTTTGTATGTCATTGTTAGCACCTTGAATTTCACTCGGAAGGCAACCAGCAGCCAGTGCAGCTCACAGAGGAGAGGTGTGATATGGGAGTATTGGGAGGCCCCCAAAAGTGTTTGTGCAGCTGCACTCTGCACCAGTTGAAGCTTCCGAGTGGCTCTCAAGGGCAGCCCCATGTAGAGAGCGTTACAGTAGTCAAGGCGGGAGGTCACAAGTGCATGGGTGACTGTACGTAAGGCATCCAGGTCCAGATAAGGTCGTAGTTGGCACACCAGTCAAACCCGAGTGAAGGCCCCCTTGGCCACAGCTCCTATGTGGTCTTCCAAGGATAGCTGTGAGTCTAGGAGGACACCCAGGTTGCGGGCCCTATTAACAGGGGGTAATAACTCATCCCCGATGTTAAGGGATGGAACGTTCTGAGTATCCTGGCATGCCGGTATGTACAGCCATTCAGTCTTGTCCGGGTTGAGTTGAAGCCTGTTCCTCCCCATCCATTCCCGGACCGCTTCCAGGCAACGGGACATCACGTCGAGGGCATCACTGATGCTGTTTGGAGTTGAGATGAAAAGCTGGGTGTCATCAGCATACTGATGGTACCCTACTCCAAAACCACGAATGATCTCACCTAGCGGTTTCATGTAGATGTTGAACAGGAGAGGCGAGAGAACCGACCCCTGAGGGACTCCACAAACGAGAGGCCTCGGAGTCGACCTCTGTCCTCCTGCCAACACCGACTGCGAGCGTCCCAGGAGAAAGGAGGAGAACCACCGCAGAACCGTGCCTCCCACTCCCAATTCCCTGAGGCGCCGCAGCAAGATACCATGGTCGATGGTATCGAAAGCCGCCGAAAGGTCTAATAAGACTAGGACAGAGGAATGGCCCCTGTCCCAGGCCCTCCAGAGATCATTCATCAGAGCGACCAATGCCGTGTCCGTGCTGTAGCCCGGCCTGAAGCCCGATCGGCACGGGTCTAGATAATCCGCTTCCTCCAGGACCTGAGGAAGCTGATACGCCACCACACTCTCAACAACCTTCGCAAGGAAGCGAAGGTTGGAGACTGGACGAAAGTTATTCAATGAAGCTGGGTCTAAGGTGGGCTTCTTGAGGAGAGGTCTCACCTGCTTATTAGGGCTTTTGCCCCCCCAGCGGCATTTTTACAAAGTCAGCTTATTGCCCCCAACAATCTGGGTTCTCATTTTACCTACCTCGGAAGGATGGAAGGCTGAGTCAACCTTGAGCCTGGTGGGACTCGAACCTGATGTGATGTTTGTCCCATATAGAATTGGTTGCAATTGTTACAGCTGATTTTGTAGATGACAGTTTCTTTGATCCTTCTGTCTTTGGTTCTGGAACTTCCAGAACTTCTCACCTGTATATGAATCAGGGAGAAAAGAAATCACTTTTCTTTTTGGTGACAGAGAATTTATGCTTTCAAAAAATACATGCAGTAAATATATTTGTAACCTGTAGCCATCTCAAAGATTGAAGTTAGGGACTTGTGAGCAAGCCAGATGGCAGAGGTGTTTGCGATGGTTAAACAGAGCAAGATGGTGGCAGCAATAATGCAATCAAGCTCTTTCTGTTTTTATGGGCATTGTGTATGTGACATATAAAAAGAGGCAGAGCTTTGATTGTGATCCCACTTTGCAAACACCCTTGCCAGAGGTTACTTTCATTGTCCCACTGTATGTTTATTTTATCCTCTTTCTTAATATTTCTGCTGTGTGTTTCATCCTGTGGTTCATTTTTTGCATTTTCTCTCCCTCTCCCTCCCTCCCTCCCTCTCTCTCCCTCCCTCCCTCCTTACACATGATTTATTTATTATTTATATTGAGTGATCCTAATGTTGTAATCAAGAAAGATTCATGTGTAAACTGTAAACTAAATTATTTTCCAAAGCAGCAGCTTTCCCACAGTTTTTAAATGCTACAAAAAAGTGACTGCATGAACAGTGGGAAATAAGGATCAAGCCCTTTTGGCCCTTTAATTAATGTGCCCAGAGGTTACATATTTCCATGTCTATCCATGGCAAGCCACTGTCTAATAAATACTGAATCACACATAAAGCAGCATTTCTAATTTGGCTTAATCACATGCAATCATGATTTCCATGTAAACATTTTCCCTTATACAAATGAAGAGCAGATACTTCCCTGATGTCTTGAGTTTGCGATTTGAAATGTTCTTGGTATGGACATTATAATGTAAATATGTCTATCAAGAAATACAGTCATTTTTTTGGTTATTTTCACCAGAACCAAAGTTTGAAGATCTAACTACAAATGACTAATACGATTTGTCACAGCTCTATATTTATTATAAAATCCACAGAAAAATCTTCTCATCCAATATAGCTGCTGAAAGTATAAATACTTCCAAATGAGCTGATGAAAAGATGGATAATAGTACAGTAAAGTAACAAATATATATATGTGTATATATATGTGTATATATATATATATATATGGGATGCGGTGGCTTAGTGGGTTAGGACACTGAGCTTGTCGATCAGATGGTCAGCAATTTGGCGGGTCGAATCCTGAGTGCCACATAACAGAGTGAGCGCCTGTTACTCGTCCCAGCTTCTGCCAACCTAGCAGTTCGAAAGCACGTAAAAATGCAAGTAGAAAAAAAGGGACCACTACGGTGGGAAGGTAACAGCGTTCCGTGCGCCTTTGGCGTCTAGTCATGCCGGCCACATGACCACGGAGACGTCCTCGGACATAAATCATAAATTCATTGAATTAGAAGGAAGATCTTGAAATCCAGCCTCCTGGCAGAACAGGAATTCCTAATCTATTCCATACAAATGACTGTCTGATCTTTCCTTGAAAATCCCCAATGATGGACCCTTCTTAATTTTGGGAGGAAGGCTGTTTCAGTGTTTAGGAGCTCTCATGGGTCAGAAAACACTTCCTTATTTTGTGTTTGAATCTTCTGGAAATGTCAACCCATTGATTCTTGTCCTAACCTGGAGATAAATCTAGACTCTCTTTCTTAGGTCAAGTATTGCAAGAGTCCTGTCATATCTTCCCTTAGGTGTCTCTTGTTTATGCTAAACATACTCAGTTTCTTTAAATGTTCTTCAAAGGAGTTAACCTCCAAAACCACCAGTATCCTTGTCAGTCTTCTCTGCTCTTTTTCCAGTTGCTCAGCATCCTTACTGCATTTTGGTGAAAGAACTGAACAGAGTATTCCAAGTGTTGTTCCATCAGTACAATGTAGAATGGAACCTAGATATCCTTGGTGCTCTCTGAGCTTGGTTGTTTTCTTGCAGACGTTTCATTACCCAAACTCGGTAACATCATCAGTACTAGTCAGAGCAGATCTATCATTTCTTGGGATCTCAAGCCTACAACTCTGTTAATGCATTCCAAGATTTCACTGACTCTTTTAGCAGCTCCAAAACATTGTTGAATCATAGTTAGCCTGTGGTCTAGCAGAAGACAGGACATTCTCACGAGTACTACTGCTGAGGCAAGTATACTTGTCTTAGATTTGTTTTTTCCCCTCCTAAGTGCAGAATATTAAGGGCCCAATATTAAAATTTATCATGCCTATCTCTAAGATGTTAGCAATGTCCTCCTTTTAGCTATGTGCTATCTACCTACTCAGTGATCATCCATTCTAGCCCCTCATCTCAGAGACTTATCAAAATTGTACCCAAAACAAAAGCAGGTCTCTCCCATTGCATACAGTACTTCTCTCCATGTAAGCATAGATCAGCTATAAAACTTGTGTGGGGTAATCTGTATGGTAGAGAGATAATCCAAAATTGTTCCTTTTTATTAAAAAAGGAGAGTATGGTCAAATGTATCAAATGCCTTACTGAAATCCAAGTGCTACACATCTTTGGTGTTCCTGTGACATACTAATTGCTTTGTTAAAGAAAGCCATATGATTTATTTAGTTCAATCTATTAACAAATTTATATTGGCTTCTGGTAATCATCTTGTTTCTAAGTGCTTGCAAACTCATTGCTAGATGATCTTTTCTAGAATTTTCTTAGGTACTGGTATCAAGCTGACTGGTATATAGGCTATTTGATCCATTTTTTTTCTTCTTAAAAAGGTTGAAATGAAGTTAGTTCTTCTCTAATCTTCTGGCCCTGTACTCCAGAAATTCCCAAGGATTATAATTATGATTCTTATTTGTCTCTTAGTTTAGCACTCCAGGATGTAACCATTTGGTTGTGAATTAATGCACCTTTTTTGCACTTATTTCAAGCCTTAGTTCATTCTGAACCTATCTTTCATAATTCCATTCTTACAGTTTCAAGTATTCCTAATACTTTGCTTTTGTAATGTCCTTCTTTCTACTTTTTAAAGTTTAAACTTAACACTATTTTCATCAGGTCTATCATATTTTCCCTTTTCTTTGATATAATTTACCTTTCAGTTTTTTAATTATATCGTTTTTCAGAACTATCAAATTTACTGAATTGTTTTCCCTTCAGGAATTCCATCTATGCAATCCTTCCTCCTTTCCCTTTGAGTGTATTAAAGTCATCAGTTTTGAAAGTTGCTTAGAAATAATTTGTGTTTTTGAAAGTTGCGTATAAAAATGATAGTCACATCAAAAACAAAATTGCACTGAAGATATTTAGATAACTGCAGCATTCAAAGAAATCTTAAAGTAGTTTACAGTTAAAATAAAGCAGGTTATAAATGCAGGAAAGAACATGATATGAAATTGCAATATGAAAACTTTAGGAATGATTTACTTTAACAGTTGCCTACATTAGGGGAAATGGCATGCAATGGAAGGAAAAGCAGAGGACAAAAATGGATGTGGGTATACTTACAGGTGGCCTTTATAAAGGATCATATACAAACCCAAGCAATTCAAATACTGCTTCAATAATGTAAACAATAAAACAGGGTTGCAAAAATATTGATCTGGGAGAAATAAAGTAGAATGAAAGGCAAACACAGAAGCCTTTGTGGTACAGAAAGAGGTGCTACCATAAACCTATACATGTGTCTGTATGTGTGGTGAGTTTCCTCCATGTGAGGATTTTGATGTGTGGCAGTAAGGTTAGAAGCTTCATCTATCCCCGTATATATAAACAATATTTGTTGTTCCAGTAACTGATTCTAGTGACTGCTTAGAACAGGAGCATTTGGAAGCTGACACATCTGTAGATGTTTTAAATCATAAGGCCATATAGGCTATTCTGTTTTTTTCAAGTGTTGGCATATGAAGTTCTTTGTCTTTCCAGGCCCACCTGTACGAGAACCCAGAAATCAAAAACAGGAGTGACTCTCAAATTTCACCTCCATTTAATCCATCACAGAAAGCATGGCTTTTTTTCCCTCTTTTCTTTTTGGTTTTTTTTTTCACTCTATAAAGAAAAAAATGCAAGGACATTTAAACAAAGTGACACAGATCATCAGCAGATCAACTGAAAATGACAGCTCAATCAAACAAATGTATGTTGAGAATTTCCACAGGGCGGCTTTAGCTGCAGCCAAACCAAATTTGTTTAGTATACATCAGTTAGCTGCTTAGAAACATTCAACACAGAGGCTAGCCAGATGATGACTCTTCTAGACAAACATGTATTTAACTGAGTATCTCCATCCATGACTATGTTATGGATACATATGATGCTTTTTCTTCAAAATATGGCAGCATTTCTAAAGGAACCAGGAACCAATTCTTCTATACAGCATTTGTGCAAGAATTAAAGGTTTGCTGTTAAATCAGAGGGCTTATAAAACAACATAGAAACTTCCCTGGACCAATTAATTATCATTTTCTATGTACTTTTCTTATTCTACTGTTATTATTAACACTACCATATTTGTATGGCAAGTACAGATAGTCCGTGACTAAGGACCACAATATAGAGCCTTGGTGGAGCAGTGGGCTAATGCCTCCTTAAGTAAGACCAGCTGCCTGCAATTAGTGCAGGTTCACATCCCACCAGGTTCAAGGTTGACTCAGCCTTCCATCCTTCCGAGGTAGGTAAAATGAGGACCCAGATTGTTGGGGGCAATTAAGCTGACTTTGTAATAATGCCGCTTGGGGTGTGTGTGAAAGCCCTAACAAGCAGGCATATACATAGAATGAAGGCTACTGCTAAGCTTGTAAGCCGCCCTGAGTCTTCGGAGAAGGGCGGGATATAAATGTAATAAAAAAAAATTGAGCCCAACATTTTGGTTGCTAAGAGAGACATTTGTTAAGTGAGATTTGCCCCATTTTACAACCTTTTTTTTGCAACACCTGTTAAGTGGATCACTGCAACTGTTAAATTAGTAACATGATTGTTAAGTGAATGTGGCTTCCCCATTATCTTTGTTTGTCAGAAGGTCACAAAAGGTGATCACATGACCCTGGGACTCTGGAGCCATCATAAATATGAGTCAGTTGCCAAGCGTACAAATTCTGATCATCTGACCATAGGAGTGCTGCAATGGTTGTGTGAAAAACAATTATAAGTCACTTTTTTTCCAGTACCTCTGTAACTTTGAACAGTCACTAAACGAAATATAGCAAGGGATGCTAACTCTTGCATTTTATATGATAATTTCTTATTGTAACTGCAATTATGCATGATGGATTTGGATTTACATACTGAAAAATCCTAAAGCAATAAATAGACATATAGCGCAGTAAATTAAGATATCACACACACACACACACACACACACACACACACACATGTTGAAGCATTCAGATTTCTATTTATATAGTGATCCCAACCTAACTAACATCCATGATGTTGGATGACTCCTAAATCAAAGTCAAATAATCAAAACAAAGGAAAGCAAATGAATGTTGGAGATCCTTACTCTGAATTGTCTTTCCATTATGCATTAATGAAAATTATTTAAACCTGATGCTTGACTTTGGAGTTTCTTATCAATTTCAGGCTGGTATGTTTTATGTCTCTGTCAGTGCAAACTCAGCAATTGACTTTTTCAGCAGGAACTCTCATTTTCTGATAGCTGTACTATCATCTAATTTTAGAATTGTACCCATTCCTATTCTGCAGGTCATGTTGGGAAAATGAAAATCAATATATGCATTGGATTATATTATAGATATATCTGAAGGCCCTCTGAAGTGGGCATTTGCAATGGTCACTCCTAAACTCTGGAGTTCCCGCTTTATGAAAATCTGTTTTATGCCTTCCCTTCTGGATTTCAGGAGGGCAATTAAGACTTGTTTATCCCATCAATTACTGGAAGAGGCATTTTGATTTAACATGTTTTGGTACATTATTTGGTTATCATTTTGATACTACATTTAGTTTTTTTTGGGGGGGTGGATTTGGACTGTGCAAAATGAAAATAAGTTCCAGATACAAAACTCCAGTAAATGTTCCTTTAGACATTTTTGTAACTGCTCTTCCAGGTGAAAAGAAACAGATGATCCATTTTCTTTGTCATTTATCTTTCTGATAGTATTTTCTTCCTGTTCCAGTGAAGTGGTTCAAAAGCAGTCAGATTAATAAACTTCTGAAGAGTTTTGAGGAGGTTGTTTTAATACTATACCAGTTCCAAGTCTTCTTGGATAGTAAGGTAATTATAAATACTTTGGTAGAGTTCAGTATCATCTAAGCCAGTGGCCCCCAACCTTTTGGGCACCAAGGACCGGTTCTGTGGAGTATTTTTTTTTCTGCTGACCGGAGGGGGCGTGGTTTTGCTTGCCGCCTGCATATCCCAGATGGGGCTTTGCTTGTTTGTGCATCCTGGTTGCTGGCATGCCATGGACCGGTGTCAGTCCAAGGACCGGGGCTTGGGCACCCCGAATCTAAGCTATGGTTTGCAGGCCCGCAGGCCGGATGCGTCACGTGCAGGCCACTCCCACCCCGACTCCACAAAGGCAAAAAACATTGTGATACATCACGTGATGTGATCTAGTTTGACACCCGTGTATTAGACAAACCAGTGTTGGCAGGCTTTTCACAATATGGTAAGCACACACAAACAAAATATGTTACGGCTTAGCAAGACAAATAGAAATATAAGTAAGTAAGCTACTGTTTATGCAGTAATTGAATTCAGTGGTATTTCTTTCCAAATGTGATCTGGCTTATACAGGCTAATGTTGCATTATGCCTGGAGCTACTGGGCTGTGTGGAAAGGAAAAGACATTGATCAATTCCCAAAGTAAGAGCTGTTTGAACCCCACCAATGAAAATTATGACATTTTAAAATTGATGATAACAGGCACTTAGAATGATCTAGAACAGGGGTGTCAAGCTGCCGGCCCACGGACCGGCTGCATCATATGAAGGTTGCACCCACACCAGCTCTGGCAATGCAAAAAAAGTCATGATACGTCACGCCATGTCACATGATGCGGCGAGTTTGACATCCGTGACCTAGAATTTCTGAAAGGTAGTCACAAATGTTTTAGTATAGGTGGAACACCCTAATGCTAAACCATATATCAAGACTAAACAGAACATTAGAAACTTGAGTAACAATGTCCCATGTTCACCAAGATCTACCATAGGCAAGAAGTTTCATTTTATTTTTATGTATTTATTTGTATTCTGCTTTTATTATTCTTACAAATAGCATAGCCAACACATCTTCCTTCTCGTATTTTTCCCACAGCAAAACCCACATGAGGTGAGTTGGGTTGAGAAAGAGAGTGACTGGTCCAAAGTCACCCAGCTAGCTTTCATGGCTGTGCCTTAACTCACAGTCACCAGCTTTCTAGCCTTAACCACTAGACCAAACTGGCTCATGTTACAAAAAGATGGGCTGAGAGAAAAATAAGAAATTTGTTTCTATTCATTCATTGACCATTAAGAAATATATAGACCCACACAAACAGGTTTCCCTAATTAGTGTTTTAGCATTGTTCCATATGAAGAATGGTTGCAGGAATTGGATATGTCTAGTCTAGTGAAAAGAAGAGCTGAAGTGACACAATAGCAGTCTTCCAATATCTGAGGGGTTGCGACAAACAAGAGGGGATCAAGCTATTCTCCAAAGGACCTGAAGGCTGGACAAGAAGCAATGGATGAAACTAACCAAGGAGAGAAGCAACCCAGAACTAAGGAGAACTTTTCTGACAGTTAGAACAGTTCAGGGGTCTTCAAACTTGGCCCTTTTATGACTTGTGGGCTTCAACTCCCAGAGTTCCTCAGCCAGCATGCCTGGCTGAGGAATTCTGGAAGTTGAAGGCCACAAGTCATAAAAGGGCCAAGTTTGAAGGCCCCTGGAACAATTAGTCAGCGGAATGACTTGCCTCCAGAAGTTGCGGTTGCTCCATCATTAGAGGTTTTTAAGGAGAGATTGCAGTGTTTATTAAGACCAGGGGAAATGCTAGCAAGGTTAGTTTGCACTGGAAGAAAAGACTCATTTTTCCCTTTTTCTAAAACCATGGCTAAGAAGTGAAAGTATTGAGAGTTTCTAACCAAGCGAGCATATCAAAGATGTGATAAAGCGTACCTGTGTTTATTATGCTAAGAGCTCAAAGGTACTAGTAATGGTGTTTAAAGCCCTACATGGCAGGGGTCCGGAGTACCTCAGGGAACACCTGCTGCCGGCATCAATCTCCCTGCGCCCTGTGCGTTCCCACAGAGAGGCACTCCTCAGGGTGCCACCGATCAGAGAATGTCGATTGGTGGCCCCCAGGGGGAGATCCTTCTCTGTGGGCGCTCCGGAACTATGGAATCAGTTACCGGTAGAGCTCCGGATGGCGCCCGATCTTCGCTCCTTTCGTCGCGATCTCAAGACGTTTTTGTTTGTACAAGCCGGCCTAGCCTGATGGGGGATTGGTGGGGTTTTTTTTTTTTTTTTTTTTTTTTTTTTTTTTTTTATTGAAAAGTTTTATAAAATACAATTTTCCTTTAACAAACCCCCCCTTCCCCCTCCCTCCTCCCCTCCCTACCTCCCCCCTACCTCCCCACCTCCCCCTCTCCCTCCTCCCTCCCCTACCTCCCCCCCCTCTACTTCCCCTCCTCCCCCCCTCCCCCCCCCCCCCGACTTCCCAGAGCAAAATACAAGGTATATATCTGAAAGGCAATCATAAACAATCATATACTAACAATTATAAACTCTAAAATCCGTCACTCTCTAGCTTATATAGAGTAAACCAATCCTTAATAATACTAAATATATATAAGAAACTAAAATAAAAGAAAACTAGCATCATTCCCATCTATGTTCTTCCACAATTCACTATTACCTAGACATACACTCATTTACACATCACAAACACCTATCCCTGTTAACCTCTCTAGCCACAATAGGCTATAATAGATAGCTCTTACACAAATTAACCATTAAAAAAAAAATCTGTTACCACACATAGTATCCCGAAACCTTTAAAAACACAACTACCACTTAACTATAAATGTATTGTGGAAGTTCCATAGATTTCTACTGGTCTTATTTTTTAGTCTTTTTTGAGCGTTTTAAGGCAGCACGCGTCACCCTCTGTTCTCTAAGATCATCCAAAAGAGTTGCAGCTTGATCTCCTCCTGTACCCTTCTCGTCCATCTGTCCATCTTCATCCTCTTGACATTCTCCTTCTCCAGATCCCTCTACAGCTTCCAAAAGTGTTGATGGGGTTACTTCCAAAACATTGTTGTAAAAATCATGCGCTTGCTTCACATTACTCAAACAATACCTTTTACCATCATACATGAAGCTCAACCCAGCTGGGATCTCCCATCTGAACCTTATATCTCTTTGCTTAAGCTCTTGCACCAAAAATATAAAATCCTTCCTTCTCTTTAAAATCTTTGGAGGAATTTCTTTTAGAACCAAAACTTGTTGACCAGCAATCATAACTTTGGTATCATAGGCAGCTTGTATAACTTCATCTCTAATTTCCCTTTTTACAAAATAAACCACCACATCTCTAGGCAACTTTCTCTGTTTAGCAATCCACGAATTCACACGAAACACTTTGTCCATACCTTGTTTTAATTCAGATGCTGGATGGTTCAATACTCCCTCAAAAGCCTCAGAAACCAGCTGCTTTAAATCTTCCTTAATATTCTCTTTTAGGCCTCTAATTCTCACAGCAAACTGCATCTGGTAAAATTGGGCCAGACTCTGTTCACTGTCCATTTTGTCTTTTAAATCTTCCAATTCCAATACTTTTGCTTCTAATAAAACATTCTTTTGAATTAAGTCTTGCACTTGATCATCCAGCACCTCCACACATTTAGCAACTTTTTGCACTGAGGACAAAATGTCTACCTTCATCTCTCTAAGTTTCTGCTCCATCCTTTCTTCCATTCTCTGCTCCAATTTCTCCAATTTCTCCTCCATCTGTAGAAATTTAACACCCATTGACTCCAAAATTAACTGGGTATGTTTTTCCAGATCCTTCGATGTCAGTACATCAGGAGAATGCAACGCCTGCAGTAATGATTGTTGTTGCACCGGAGAATTTCCAGCACTCCGAAAAGCTCTAGGGGGAGGTTTAGCCGCCATCTTTTACTTACAATTGTGACGCACTTTCACTTTAAGTTTCAAGCAAAGTCCATCAAGCTTGAGAGTAAAACAAAATAATCCTCTTCATCTCTTTATCTTTCCTTCTTGCACTGCTCTGCCTGCTTTTTTCCTTTCATAGTCTCTCCTTCAAGCAGGGATGGTCGCAGACGCCTGGCTCTGCTCCATGAAATCCGGAGCAGAGACGCTGGTCAGCTGGGAGCAGCCCAGGCTACGGGGGAGTTCAATCCTTCAGCCGCCCAAGCTCCAAGCTCAGGCGGCCCCGGAGAACTCTACCCCTACCTGGGGGCTCACCCCCTCCTCTTCTCCCGAGGAGGGGGCTTCAATTTCGCCCGAACAGCTGATCGGCGCTGTTTCGGGCGAAAAAACAACAGCTGAGCCGCGGGCAGCCCGGGAGGGCTGTCTCCGTCGCCGCGGAGCCACCGGAGGCGTATCCCGTCTTGACCGATCAGCAAACCTTTTGTAATCGGCCTTGGCCTTCTCTAACTGACGTCACACCAATCGATGGATCGTCTGTAACTCTGCCATGAAGTCGTTCGCTGCCGGCTCCGGTGAGTCCACGGGAGAAAGGGGGAAAAACCGGGGGTGATAACCCACATTGGTCAAGAACGGTGTCATCTGTGTGGAGGTGTGCTGCGAATTGTTAAATGCAAACTCAGCTA